>NW_027361738.1:12595000-12690000 GCF_039654945.1 Dendrobates tinctorius
GTCTTCTTAGTTCTCCATTCTACCATCATGTTCAACCTTTCTCCACCAGTTATATATTCCCTTATCGCTAGATTATTTATAACACACAATATCATTTGTTGTGTGAAAAATATCCTGCCCTTTTTTAAAAGCTGTTATAGAGTCTGCCATTACTACTGCTTGTGGTTGGCATTCCACAGTCTGACTGCTCTAACTGTAAAGAACCCTTTCCTATTTAGTTGCCGGAATCGCCTTTCTTCCACCCGTAATGAGTGCACCCTGGTCCTAGGTATGGTCCTTGGAAGGAATAAGTCATGTGCCAGTCCTTTGTACTGACCACACATATATCTATATATAAAATTGAATGTATGCATGTGTTTATCACCAACCTATCAGGAAGCATCTTCCATTTCACCAGAGCTGTTTAAAAGAAGCTGAGCCATGATTGGTTGCTATGAGCAACAGTTTTCCTTGCAACCAATCACTAAGCATCTTTCATTTCACCAGAGCTGTTTAAAAGAAGATGAGCTGTGATTGGTTGCTATAAGCAACAGTTTTCCCACTCGACAACACCCCAGCAGACACTGATATGGTGAGAGAAATCTAGCTTCCCCGGGAACATAAGCTCCCAGCCATTGTCTGCCCCCCAGAAAGGAGCAGAGAGACCATGACAGAAATGAATGACCCCTCCCATGCACATATCCCCATCACACATCCTCCATTCCATAGGCACATCTTCTTCTTAAAGGGATCTCCGGTATAGAAGTTAGGGCAAATCCCTCAGCGCTCTCACATTGACCCCAGGCCTCTCTTAAAGGAATCATTGGTATGGAAGTTAGAGGAAATCCATCCAGCGCTTTGCTTTTGACCCCAGGTCTCTCTTAAAGGGATCCCCGGTATGGAAATAGGACCTCAGAGCTGTGGTTCTGACCCCAGGGTCTCTTAAAGGGATCATTGGTATGGAAGTTAGGGTAATTCCACTAAGCGCTCTGGTTCTCACCCCAGGGTCTCTTAAAGGGATCCCCAGTATGAAAGATAGGGCAAATCTCTCAGCGCTCTGATTCTGACCCCAGGCTTCTATTAAAGGGATCATTGGTATGTAAGTCAGGGCAAATCCATCCAGCTCTTTGGTTCTGACCCCTAGGCCTCTCTTAAAGGGCTCCCCGGTATGGAAGTTAGGGCAATTCCACGCAACATTCTGGTTCTGACCTCAGGCTCTCTTAAAGGGATCCCCAGCATGGAAGTTAGGACTGTTCCACTCAGTGCTGTGGTTCTGACCCCAGAATTCTATTAAAGGGATCATTGGTATGCAAGTCAGGGCAAATCTACTCAGCGCTCTGGTTCTTACCCCAGTCTCTCTTAAAGGGATCATTGGTATGGAAGCTAGGGCAATTCCACTCAGCATTCTGGTTCTAACCCCCAGACCCATCTTAAAGGGATCCCCGGTATGGAAGTGAGGGCAAATCCACTCTGCGCTCTGATTCTGACCCAGGCCCCTCTTAAAGGGATCCTCAGTATGGAAGTGAGGGCAAATCCAAACTGCGCTTGGTACTGACCCCAGGCCTCTCTTAAAGGGATCTCCAGTATGGAAGTTAGGGTAAATCCCTCAGCGCTCTGATTCTCACCCCAAGCTTCTATTAAAGGGATCATTGGTATGGAAGTCAGGGCAAATCCACTCGGTGCTCTGGTTCTGACCCAGGCTGATGGGATGATGTGGGATATTAGGGGTAGTAGTCCGGTGGCTCTGGCTGACGGGATGATGTGGGACATTAGGGGTAGTTGTCCGGTGGCTCTGACTGATGGGACAATGTGAGATATTGGTGGTAGTAGTCCGGTAGCTCTGGCTGACGGGATGATGTGGGATATTATAGTGAATGTGGCTATGCAGAGTGATCGGGGCTATACACTCCACTTTATATATATATATATATTTATTTACAGTTGTGGCCAAAAGTATTGACACCCCTGCAATTCTGTCAGATAATACTCAGTTTCTTCCTGAAAATGATTGCAAACACAAATTCTTTGGTATTATTATTTTCATGTAATTTGTCTTAAATGAAAAAACACAAAAGAGAATGAAGCAAAAAGCAAAACATTGATCATTTCACACAAAACTCCAAAAATGGGCCAGACAAAAGTATTGGCACCCTCAGCCTAATACTTGGTTGCACAACCTTTAGCCAAAATAACTGCGACCAACCGCTTCCGGTAACCATCAATGAGTTTCTTACAATGCTCTGCTGGAATTTTAGACCATTCTTCTTTGGCAAACTACTCCAGGTCCCTGATATTTGAAGGGTGCCTTCTCCAAACTGCCATTTTTAGATCTCTCCACAGGTGTTCTATGGGATTCAGGTCTGGACTCATTGCTGGCCACCTTAGAAGTCTCCAGTGCTTTCTCTCAAACCATTTTCTAGTGCTTTTTGAAGTGTGTTTTGGGTCATTGTCCTGCTGGAAGACCCATGACCTCTGAGGGAGACCCAGCTTTCTCACACTGGGCCCTACATTATGCTGCAAAATTTGTTGGTAGTCTTCAGACTTCATAATGCCATGCACACGGTCAAGCAGTCCAGTGCCAGAGGCAGCAAAGCAACCCCAAAACATCAGGGAACCTCCACCATGTTTGACTGTAGGGGCCGTGTTCTTTTCTTTGAATGCCTCTTTTTTTCTCCTGCAAACTCTATGTTGATGCCTTTGCCCAAAAAGCTCTACTTTTGTCTCATCTGACCAGAGAACATTCTTCCAAAACGTTTTAGGCTTTTTCAGGTAAGTTTTGGCAAACTCCAGCCTGGCTTTTTTATGTCTCGGGGTAAGAAGTGGGGTCTTCCTGGGTCTCCTACCATACAGTCCCTTTTCATTCAGACGCCGACGGATAGTACGGGTTGACACTGTTGTACCCTCGGACTGCAGGGCAGCTTGAACTTGTTTGGATGTTAGTCGAGGTTCTTTATCCAACATCCGCACAATCTTGCGTTGAAATCACTTGTCAATTTTTCTTTTCCGTACACATCTAGGGAGGTTAGCCACAGTGCCATGGGCTTTAAACTTCTTGATGACACTGCGCACGGTAGACACAGGAACATTCTGGTCTTTGGGGATGGACTTGTAGCCTTGAGATTGCTCATGCTTCTTCACGATTTGGTTTCTCAAGTCCTCAGACAGTTCTTTGGTCTTCTTTCTTTTCTCCATGCTCAATGTGGTACACACAAGGACACAGGACAGAGGTTGAGCCAACTTTAATCCATGTCAACTGGCTGCAAGTGTGATTTAGTTATTGCTAACACCTGTTAGGTGCCACAGGTAAGTTACAGGTGCTGTTAATTACACAAATTAGAGAAGCATCACATGATTTTTCGAACAGTGCCAATACTTTTGTCCACCCTCTTTTTTATGTTTGGTGTGGAATTATATCCAATTTGGCTTTAGGACAATTCTTTTTGTGTTTTTTCATTTAAGACAAATTAAATGAAGATATAATACCAAAGAATTTGTGTTTGCAATCATTTTCAGGAAGAAACTGAGTATTATCTGACAGAATTGCAGGGGTGTCAATACTTTTGGCCACAACTGTATATATATATATATATATAATATATAAAGCTCAAGTGTGTGTATGTATGTGTGTATGTCTGGGATTGGCATCCGCACCATCGCAGCTACAGCCACAAAATTTGGCACAGTCACACGCCTGGACCACGAGAGTGTCCTAAGGCTATGTTGTGAGGCGAAATTTTAGCCCCGCGTGTTCCAATTCACCAAACAATTTTGCCCCTATCTACATAATGGGGAAAAAGTGTGTGTGTATCAAGCCCCGCCCCTCATTATGATGTCATAACGGTTGACTATGGGATGGAGGATGTGTGATGGGTATATGGGCACTGGACTATGGGATGGAGGATATGTATGATAGGTATATGGGCACGGGACTATGGGATGGAGGATGTGTGATGGGTACATGGGCACTGGACTATGGGATGGAGGATATGTATGGCGGGTTTATGGGCACGGGACTATGGGATGGCGGATATGTATGATGGGTATATGGGCACGGGACTATGGGATGGAGGATATGTATGGTGGGTATATGGGCATGAGACTATGGGATGGAGGATTTGTGATGGGTATATGGGCATGGGACTGTGGGATGGAGGATGTGTGATGGGTATATGGGCACTCGACTAGGGGATGGAGGATATGTACGATGGGCATATGGGCACGGGCCTACGGGATCGTGGATATGTATGATGGGTATATGGTCACGGGACTATGGGATGGAGGATAATTATAATTTGCTATAACTAACCACAGTTAGTTACTATGCCCGGGCAGCGCCGGGCTCTTCAGCTAGTATATATATATATAATCATTATAAATTAAATACAAATAACCCAAACACTGGAAATAATAAAGGGCTCAACTCACTGAACAATACAAAATAAATAGAATCTCATGCAAGAACTATTAAGCATAACAAGAGATCAAAATAGAGTTTTTCAAAGCTCAAATATAATTTATTGAAATAATGATAAACAGAGCATGAGTGCTAGTATAGTTTGCAGCAGACATAAACACAAAATGATTGTGCAGCACATTGAAAAAATTATTGAAGAATATATAGATATTTTTGTACAACATAAGCAGTTATTTCACAGATGTAGAACACAATAGAAAGCAACCCACCAATTGAAGTAATATATATTCCCTGAAAAGGGTGTTACATACAATCAGTACCCAGGGTAGGATACTATCTATAAAGTGCAAGAGTGCTCTGTGCTAATAAGCCCAAAGGGCGTTGAATGTAAACTAAATGAAGTAAAAAATGCCTGTGCACAAAAACTGAATATAAGGGCTGCATTAAAGAGTAACACTTACATGTAATGTGAATGCTGCTGTCAAACCTGCCGCGGCAGGTTTGACAGCTGCATTCACATGCATTCACATGCAGCCCTTATATTCAGTTTTTGTGCACAGGCATTTTTTACTTCATTTAGTTTACATTCAACGCCCTTTGGGCTTATTAGCACAGAGCACTCTTGCACTTTATAGATAGTATCCTACCCTGGGTACTGATTGTATGTAACACCCTTTTCAGGGAATATATATTACTTCAATTGGTGGGTTGCTTTCTATTGTGTTCTACATCTGTGAAATAACTGCTTATGTTGTACAAAAATATCTATATATTCTTCAATAATTTTTTCAAGGTGCTGCACAATCATTTTGTGTTTATGTCTGCTGCAAACTATACTAGCACTCATGCTCTGTTTATCATTATTTCAATAAATTATATTTGAGCTTTGAAAAACTCTATTTTGATCTCTTGTTATGCTTAATAGTTCTTTCATGAGATTCTATTTATTTTATATAATTATTATAGTTTGTTATAACTAACCGTAGTTAATTACTATGCCCGGGCAGCGCCGGGCTCTTCAGCTAGTTTAAACATATAAATGAGATCTCCTCTGTGATGTCTTTTTCCTAAGCTAAACAAGACCAAATTTTCCAACCTCTCATCATATGAGAGGCCTTCCATTTCTTGTAATAATTTAATTGTCAACTTTGAACTTACTCTAACTTCTGAATATAAAATGTGGATGCAAAAACTTGATCCCGTATTCAAGATTTGGTCTTACAAGTGATTTATAGCGTTGTAGTAATATATTTGGATCACTGGATTTTTTTCTCTCTTTTTTTTACTTCTTAAAATCTTGTTTCCTTTTGTGGCTGCTGCTCGACATTGAGTACTGGTGCTCTGTTAACTTGTAACCAGAATACCCAAGTCCTTCTCCTGTTCTGAAATCCTTACTATATTTCTATTTAATATTTATGCAGAAACTTGTTTGTTCTTTTTTTAATTTTTTTCTTCCTTTACTATATTTATTAGTATTATTATTATTATTATTTTACTGTTATTTATTTATTTAATATTATTACAATCGCTATTAAAATGTTCCTTTACTATTGAATAGTTTGCTGGTTTTCTATATATAGAGAAGAAAAAAAACTTCAGTAAACAGAAAGCCTGTTCCCGGAATATGTCCTAGAAATATATTACAATAGATCCGTCTGGGATTTCATCCATAGATAGCCATTAATACTGTATGCAGCTCTCAATGTGAACCAAGAACATCTACTGCTGAAATGTGTAAAATAAGATTTGTACTTACACTGTGGTTACATCTTGAGTGATAGTTAGGGTATCATTTCATACAATTTATCCCCGCACTCAAAGTCATTCTATTGAACCAATGCAATCAATAGTCTCTCCTCTTATCTTATCATAGACAGAATTATAAACAAATATCAAATAGAAATTATTTAACTTTGGTGTTTTATGTATTCATTTTTAAGATGTATATTTTGGTTACTTAACTTTGGAGACATTAATGTGTTTGTAGCAGTGTGACATACATTAAGTCTCAATTCATGTACATGGTAATCACCCGCGTTTAAAGACTCATTTCTCTGCAACGTTTTAGGAACGGGCAAACAGCATCCATGGTGAAAACAGATCCAGTATAAAACTGATCTAAGCTGAGAGGCCAGTGCTGCTGGGCTGTGTGCCCCCTTTCTGCTTGCCTTCCCCGTCCACAATACATTGTACGTTATTTTTGGGGATTTATAATTCCAGCAGTGATGCATCTCTGTGGCTTGATTGTGCGGGGAGTTTTTTTAAAAAAAGATGGTTTATGGCATGACATGTACAGGTGCTTCTCACAAAATTAGAATATCATCAAAAAGAGAGAGACTCCAGTTCTAAACCCTAACCATAGCATACAAAGCCATCCACAAAATGTCTCCTTCATACATCTGTGACCTTGTCTCCCGGTACTTACCTACATGCAACCTCCGATACTCACAAGATCTCCTTCTCTACTTCCCTCTTATCTCCCTTTCCCACAAGCGCATGCAAGCTTTCTCCACGTATCACCCCTACTCTGGAACTCTCTACCCTAACATATCAGACTCTCGCCTACCATGGAAACCTTCAAAAGGAACCTGAAGACCTACCTCTTCCAACAATCCTACAACCTGCAGTAACCACCGATCCACCAAACCGCTGCATGACCAGATCTGCCCTCACCTACTGTATCCTCACCCATCCCTAACCTTCTGTACCAGTCATGACTTGTATTGTTCAAGATTACTGTACTTGTTTTTTATTATGTATACCCCACCTCACATATAAAGCGCCAAGGAATAAATGTCACTATAATAATAATAATAATAATAATAATAATAATAATAATAATAATAAAGTTAACTTACTTCAGTTCTTCAATACAAAAAGTGAAACTCATATATACAGTCATTACAAACAGAGTAATCTATTTCAAGTGTTTATTTCTGTTAATGTTGATGATTATGGCTTACAGTCAATGAAAACCCAATAGTCATTATCTCAGTAAATTAAAATACTTTATAACACCAGCTTGAAAGATGATCTTAAAATCCAAAATGTTGGCCTACTGAAATGTATGTTCAGTAAATGCACTCAATACTTGGTCGGGGCTCCTTTTGCATCAGTTACTACATCAATGCGGCATGGCATGGAGGCAATCAGTCTGTGGCACTGCTGAGGTGTTATGGAAGCCCAGGTTGCTTTGATAGCAGCCTTCCGCTTGTCTGCATTGTTGGGACTGGTGTCTCTCGTCTTCCTCTTGACAATACCCCACAGATTCTCTATGGGGTTAAGGTCAGACGAGTTTGCTGCCCAATCAAGCACAGTGATACTGTTGTTTTTAAATGAGGTATTGGTACTTTTGGCTGTGTGGACAGGTGCCAAGTCCTGCTGAAGAATGAAATTTCCATCTCCAAAAAGCTTGTCGGCAGAGGGAAGCATGAATGCTATAAAATTCCCTGGTGGATGGCTGCGCTGACTTTGGTGTTGATAAAATGCAGTGGACCTACACCAGCAGATGACATGGCACCCCAAACCATCACTGATTGTGGAAACTTCACAATAGACTTCAAGCAGCTTGGATTGTGGCCTCTCAACTCTTCCTCCAGACTCTGAGGCCTTGATTTCCAAATGAAATGCAAGATTTACTTTCATCTGAAAACAACACTTTGGACCACTGAGCAACAGTCCAGGTATTTTTCTCCTTGGCCCAGGTAAGACGCTTCTGGTGTTTTCTATTAGTCACGAGTGGCTTGACACAAGGAATGCAACACTTGTAGCCCATTTCCTGGATACATCAATGTGGTGGCTCTTAAAGCAGTGACTCCAGCAGCAGTCCATTCCTTGTAAATTTCCTCCGAATTTTTGAATGGCCTTTTCTTAGCCATCTTTTCAAGGCTAAGGTTTCCTTGTTGCTTGTGCACCTTTTTCTGCCACACTTTTTCATTCCACTAAACTTTCCATTAATATGCTTGGATACAGCACTCTGTGAACAGCCAGCTTTTTTAGCAATGACCTTTTGTGGCTTACCCTCCTTGTGGAGTTTGTCAATGACTGCCTTCTGGACATCTATCAAGTCAGCAGTCTTCCCCGTGATTGTGGAGCCTACTGAATCAGACTAAGGGATCTTCTCAAATGCTTAAGAAACCTTTGCAGGTATTTTTTGTTAATTTTTCTAATTTACTGACACGACTTTTGGGTTTTCATTGGCTGTAAGCCATAATCATCAACATAAACAGAAATAAACACTTGAAATAGATAACTCTGTTTGTAATGACTCTATATAATATGAGTTTCACTTTTTGTATTGAAGAACTGAAATAAATTAACTTTTTGATGATATTCTAATTTTGTGAGAAGCTCCTGTATATTATATTGAATGCAGTTTGTTTTAGTCCTCCTTATTTCATGTCCTCTTGTCGGACATGCTTTTTAACGGCAACAGTTAAGGTTACTTAAACCACAGCGCCGCTTTTTAACGGACCTGAGGTTTAAGGTTTTAGTGCCCCCCAACGTCGGAATTTCTCCGGGGTCTCAGTTACCGAGACCCCAGAGAACATGATTTGGGTCAGTTTTTACTGACCCAAGTGTTGCAATCGCCGCTATTCATGATATAACGGCGACTGCAAAAAAGAAAGTTCGATTTTCCATTTAATTTCTCTCTCCTCTGATGTGATCGCACATCAGAGGAGAAATAGGGTCCCCCAGTCACCCCCCATGCACCTCTGGTGTCCCTGCATGCCCCTTGAAGTCCCACGGGCCAACGGCGTCTTCTTCTGAGAGAAAATGGAGGGCGCATGTGCAGTGTGCCTGACAAGATCTGCCAGCCCGTACCCGGCAACTATAGGAGATCTTTCCTTTTGGTTCATTTTAATCACTGTGATAGACTCTATCACATTGATCAAAATAAAAAATAGTAAATCAAACCTTCCTTTATCATCCCCTTAGTTAGGGAAAAATAATTAAATAAAAAAAAGTATTCCCATTTTTTCATTATGGTTAGAGTTGGGCTAAAGTGAGTTGGGCTAAAGTTTGGATTAAGGTTGGTGCTAAAGTCAAGGTTCGAGTTGGGGCTAAAGTTAGGGCTAGGGTTGGGGCTAAAGTTATGGTTAGGGTTGGTGCTAGGGTTAGGATAGGGGCTAAAGTTAGGGTTAAAGCTAGGGTTAGGGTTGGGGCTAGGATTAGGGTTGGGGCTAGGGTTGGGGTTATGGTTATGGTTGGGATTAGAGTAAGGGGTGTGTTGGGGCTAGGGTTGGAGTTAGAATTGGGGGCTTGTCACTGGTTTGGCACATTAGGTGCTCTCCAAACACGACATGGAGTCCAATCTCAATTCCAGCGAATTCTGCGCTGAAAAAGTCAAACGGCACTTCTTCCCATCCAAACTCTGGCGTGCACCCAAACAGTGGTTTTCCCCCACATATGGGATATTGGCGTATTCAGGAGAAATTGCACAACAAATTTATGGTTCATTTTCTCTTTTTTAAACTTGTGAAAATAAAAAAATTGGTTCTGAATTCATATGTTTGTGAAAAAATGCTAAATGTTCATTTTTTCCTTCCACATTGATTCAGATCCTGTGATGCACGTAAAGGGTTAATAAACTTCTTGAATGTGGTTTTGAGCACCTTGAGAGGTGCAGTTTTTAGAATGTTTAGAATGGTGTCACATTTGCATATTTTCTGTCATATAGACCCCTCAATATGACTTCAAATGTGAGGTGGTCCCTAAAAAATGGTTTTGTAAATTTTGTTGTAAAATGAGAAATCGCTGGTCAACTTTTAACCCTTATAGCTTCCTAACAAAAAAAAATTTTGTTTCCAAAATTGTGCTGATGTAAAATAGACGTGGGAAATGTTATTTACTAAGTATTTTGTGTGACATATCTCTCTGATTTAAGGGCATAAAAATTAAAATTTTTAAAATTGCTAAATTTTAAAATATTTTGCCATATTTCTGTTTTTTTTATAAATAAACGCAAGTTATATCAAAGAAATTTTACCACTATCATGACGTACAATATATCATGAAAAACATTCTCAGAATCAGCAGGATCCGTTAAAGCGTTCCAAAGTTTTAACCTCATAAATTGACAGTGGTCAGAATTGTAAAAATTGGCCCGGTCATTTGTTAACAAATTGGCTACGTCACTAAGGGGTTAACACACCGCCGTCACTGGAGGGGTTGTGATAAGTCCATAAATGTAAAGTTTTCTTAACAGTTTGTTATTTTGACAACTGAAATACATCATTTCCCTAAAAAAAAGATTCAGCTGAATGTCAGTGTAACTTTATTTTACTTTTAAAGATTATTTACTGAATGTGTCAATTTTCGGCTGCAACAGAATAATTATATCCACATCTCCAAATGCCACCCCACCCCAATTACTCGTTAGAATACTATGTAATGTGCTTAATAACACCTACAAAAGAACTTCTGAGTTTAAAATGCCCAAAACAGTTTTACTCTAGCGAGAAATCACACAAAACCATTGTTTTTGTGCAAAAATATACAATCAATTTTATTCATATAACATTCATATCATCACAAATCCAAAGAGTATATATAAGATGGAAACAGCGAACCACTCGACACAATGTGCACAAAATCTCAACCAGTAAATAACGTCTGGTACAGGGTGTAAACGCAAAAGGATTTTAATAAATTACTGCCTTATGATAAAGTGCCTGTGCATAAAACTACTCATATCTCATAAAGAGATTCAAGTAAACATCCGCATATGTGGAAGCAAATTGGACAATGATCCCTTACTATACTACTGGCACCTATCAAATACCAAGGCTAAAAAACCCCTATACAACCTATGATTTGCATCATACCCAAAGAGAATTCACATTCTTAGTGAAAGTGCACAGGAACAGTGTCTCTTACCCATGTGGACAGGTCGAGCGGTGCTGGCAAGGCACCGACGCGTTTTGCCAAAAGGGCTTCCTCGTGGGGGCTGTGTGGCCAATGCTGTAGGCCGAGACCCTCTTATACCGGCATATATCGGGCTAATGCATGTCCGGTGTGCGCGGTCATCACGGCACCACATGCGCAGTCAGCGTGATGTCACCGCGTCATTTCCAGGAATCAACACGCGCCATAGCACCCATGTTGCCATGGACACACCGACGCGCGCGGCTATCATGGCGGCGCATGGGCGGTCAGCACGAAACCCCCACCGCGCCACTTCCGGCCATCCCGGAAGTCGACGCGAGTCATAGTGCCCATGTCGCCATGGACACACAGACGCGCACCAACACCGTAAGGATGCCTTTCATGGCGCGGCAGGTGCGCATATTCATCCATGTGTGTCACTTATACCAAAAACGCCCACAATAAGGGACATGATGCAAATCCAGGGGAAAAATTATGTAAAAAAATGATGATACCATTACATAAAATCCTGGAACATACATGCAGATCGCAACAAAAATACAAATAATAATAATAATAACCATATTAACATCAACAATGCCCTTATTACTAATCTTAAGCGTACTTCTTAAGAACCCCTTTCTGGCATTATTGGACTATGAGGATGTGGAAATGCAATATTAACTGTCCTAGAATTAAAGGATTTATACATCAGCGGCGATTAAATTGATGGAAGATGCATGTATATGGAGTCGCAGTATATTTATGTATATTATATTATAATATAATTTCCTACTCTTTTTCTTGTTTTTTTGTGTCTGTAATTCTTTATTATTTGGTATGTCCCTCTTTTTTTGGGTAATATAGTAATAAGGGCATTGTTGATGCTAATATGGTTATTTGTTATGATTGAGTCACCGTAGGAGGCAAAAACAGAAATGCTAGCTAAGTCCAGAAAACCAGAGAAGTTGGCAACTATCAGATTGCAGACCCCTGAACCTATCAACACAACTAGCAGTAGCCGTGGGGGGTTCCTACGATGACCTAGACCCCTCGATCACAGCCGGAGAGATACATAGGCCTAAAGAAGGAAAGGGGAAATCTAACTGCCCCAGAGCAGACCCCAAAGCAATAGGCAGCCCCCCACATATAATGACGGTGAAGCAAGATGAAAACACTTACACAGACAGAAAGACAGGCTGAGCAAAGACGGGGCCCAAAAACTACCTAGATAGGAACGGATAGGAAGGCTGCTGTCTGCAATCTGCCAAAACCCTATCAGAGACAAAAGCCAACAAGCTGATATATAAAAATGGCCCTGAAGCAACTAAGCTTCAAAAACTAAATCAGCACTCAGGTACTTTCAGAAGACAGAGCTCACGGAACACTGCACACTCCAGCAGGGAGTGGCAGAATCCAAAAGCAAGAAAAACAAAAACAAATCTTAGATGCAAAAAGGCAAAACAGAAAACTTAGCTTTAGGAGAGCAGGAATCAGACTGGTGTCCAAGAGTCCACAGAGAAATCACCCGC
This sequence comes from Dendrobates tinctorius, assembly GCF_039654945.1. Taxonomy (NCBI): domain Eukaryota; kingdom Metazoa; phylum Chordata; class Amphibia; order Anura; family Dendrobatidae; genus Dendrobates; species Dendrobates tinctorius. The sequence continues at coordinate 12,607,793 of NW_027361738.1, forward strand.
AGGGCAGAAAGGGCGTAGGCTGCCTTAAATCCAGTCAGTGACTCCACTCAGCCAATCGTCCTCATCAGTCCCAGGTGTCTGATAATCAGGCTCACTACCTTCCTTCACTAGAATAGGGAGTTCACCAGGCCTCAGTGACGGAGGGGAAAATGAACTCACAACAGTTATTATTATTATTATTATTTGTATTTTTGTTGCGACCTGCATGTATGTTCCAGGATTTTATGTAATGGTATCATCATTTTTTTACATAATTTTTTCCCCTGGATTTGCATCATATCCCTTATTGTGGGCGTTTTTGGTATAAGTGACACACATGGATGAATATGGACACATTGCTCATCTATTAGATCTATGTAAGGCCGTCTTGGGAGAGGCATGCACTGTGCGCACACCTGCCGCGCCATGAAAGGCATCCTTACGGTGTTGGCGCGCGTCTGTGTGTCCATGGCGACATGGGCACTATGACGCGCGTCGACTTCTGGGATGGCCGGAAGTGGCGCGACGGGGGTTTCGTGCTGACCGCGCATGCGCCGCCATGATAGCCGCGCGCGTCAGTGTGTCCATGGCAACATGGGTGCTATGACGCTTGTTGATTTCCGGAAATGACACGGTGACATCACGCTGACTGCGCATGTGGTGCCGTGATGACCGCGCATACCGGACATGCATTAGCCCAATATATGCCGGTATAAGAGGGTCTCGGCCCACAGCATTGGCCACACAGCCCCCCGAGGAAGCTCTTTTGGCAAAACGTGTCGGGGCCTTGCCAGCACCGCTCGACCTGTCCACATGGGTAAGAGACACTGTTCCTGTGCACTTTCACTAAGAATGTGAATTCTCTTTGGGTATGATGCAAATCATAGGTTGTATAGGGGTTTTTTAGCCTTGGTATTTAATAGGTGCCAGTAGCATAGTAAGAGATCATTGTCCCATTTGCTTCCACATATGTGGATGTTTACTTGAATCTCTTTATGAGATATGAGTAGTTTTATGCACAGGCACTTTATCATAAGGCAGTAATTTATTAAAATCCTTTTGCATTTACACCCTGTACCAGACGTTATTTACTGGTTGAGATTTTGTGCACATTGTGTCGAGTGGTTCTCTGTTTCCACCTTATATATACTCATTGGATTTGTGATGATATGAATTTTATATGAATAAAATTGATTGTATATTTTTGCACAAAAACAATGGTTTTGTGTGATTTCTCGCTAGAGTAAAACTGTTTTGGGCATTTTGAACTCAGAAGTTCTTTTGTAGGTGTTATCATAATAGGGAGTTGCCTGTTTATATTTCTTGTATCTATTGTAATGATCAGTTATAGGTATGAAACCTGGTGTTAAACTATGCAATGTGCTTGCATCTTTTCTTGATTAGATGTTTTCCTAAATAGCTTGGCTTCATTAATACACATTCTTCATGAATTTTATGTTTAAGCCACAAGATATCACACAACCAATGCTGTGAATTTAGAGATGAGCAGATCGATCAATAGAGAATTGAGTTCAAATCAAATTTTCTTAAACGCCCAAGTCCCAGATAATTGAAGCACTTTGAGATTCAGTTCTTGATGAGATCACAACTTCACAAAGTGTGTGTTGTAAAAAAAAATATATTTTTTGCACAATTCTTTGTTGCAATAGTCCAACAATATATGTAATATGAAACCTGTAGACGCCACCAGAATACTGCTGTTGGTTACCATCCATCCTCCACTAACCAGATAAGTTGAGGTCACTTGGACAATAATTTATTATTTTTTACTTGCATATTCTACAGACATCATCATCACTGTCCCCATTGGGGCTCACAATCTAAATTCCCTATCAGTATGTCTTCGGAGTGTGGGAGGAAACCCATGTAAACACAGAGAGAACATAGACGCTGTTGTCCTTTGTGTAATTTAAACCCAGAACCTAGTGCAGCAAAGCAGCAGTGCTAATCACTGAGCAACCGGGCTGCCAATATAATAGTAAGGCCGGGGTCACACTAGAGAGGAATACGGACGAGTGAGAGGCGTTAAAAGCACGCATTACACACGGACCAATGATTCTCTATGGGTTTGCTCCCAACAGCCGTATATTTCTCGGCCGTATTCTACGGTCCGTGCCAATCACAGCATGCTGCGATTGTCAGCGTACTACGCCCGTAGTACGCCAATGCAAGTCTATGGATGCGCAAAAAATACGCATTTCACACGGACAACACATGTGACTTGTGAGAAATACGCACCCGGTGTCTTTTAGCAAAGCCGGCAATTCAGTGCGAGATACAGTAAACCCACACTGACAGTTTTAATAAAGAAACAAAAGAATAGAGATATACACATAGAAGACATATATATATATATATATATATGCATTCTATGTGTCGATATCTATTCTTTGGTTTCTGCTAGAAACTCTGTCATAGGGCTCCATTATATGTCCATTTTGCAAGCCTGCGAGAAAATCTCACCATACGGATGCTGACATGCGCAAAATACGCAACCACACCTTGCTTACGGATGACATACGGAGCACTGTTTAGGGGCCATTCATCCATATTACGCATGTAAAATACTGACCGTATTTTGCGTTGGTTAGTGTGACCCCGGCCTAAGGCTGTGTTCATATTGAAAAGCTCAAATAGGTTTTATATCCTTTCAACAAACCTCCGAGTTGTATACATGTATTTTGCGAACAATTAGAGGTTTTGCATTACTGACATTCAATTCTTTAGAGAAAATTCGTCACAGCTGGCCAATTCAAATTTCAAAAGATTCGCTCATATCTACATGAATTGGTGTAAACTTCAGAAAAGCCATTACATAGCTGCACTGTTCTATAGAGAAGGGACTTTCCATAAGATTTCAAGCTATTTGTAATAGATTTTCCCACAGGGCGCCCTATTGTTGTCTCTCAGCCACATTTTCTTTTACGACAATCCTTTTTCAACAACTAGAATTACATTAGACGTATTTTCAAAGCTCTTTTGTAGACAGGTTAAAAATGTATAAAGTTATATTTGCTTGAACATCAGCTAACTTGTGTAGTCAGAGTAATGAAAGAAATGGCGTATCAAGGGTGCATTCCAAGCCTTGAATTTCAGAGCCATGAACAAAAGCAAAAAATGCTTCTAACTTGCTTGTTGGCTTGAAGTGACCCTTGTCCATCTGATGTAAAGAATTAGCACTTTCCTGTTTGAATGAACTACAGAAATCCCAGAGCTGGCAGCCTCTCACAGTACAGTTTATTGATTTTATTTTTGTCATTTTCTGCATTTTCTTTTAAAACTCCATTGTTCAATCAGTCAGCAATACTTAATTAGGGAAGGTGAAAACTTTCACAAATATGGAGCTGGATCTTCCTTATTGTGAAGAAAATAATTTCCAAAAAGTAAAAATTTGATTGTAACTTTTTTTTTTTTTACTAATCCTGGGATACACCCTGTAGTATACTATATATTATACTATACTATATTACTATACTATATATATTTATTATACAGAGCTGCGTTCACAACGCTGCAGGTGGTAACACACAATACGCTAACAGCTTTGCTAAGCTGAAATAATTTGGTGAGAGCTAAAGTCCTCATACCTATTAGACTAATATCGGCCAAACCTACTGATATCGATGGACCTGGTTGACAGTCTAATGTGTATGCGGGCCTTCTAAAGGCCCCATCACACTAAACAAGATCGCTAGCGATATCGCGTAAGCGACACCGATTTGATGACGCAACAGCGACATCGTCAGGGATGTCGCTATGTGTGACATGCAGCGGCGATGAAGCCCCCGCTGCGATGTCGCTGATCGTGCTCGAATGTCCTGTGCCGATTTTTGATCGCTGGCATCCCGCTGGTGAGCCTGAATCACTGAGCTTGACACCCTTTATGAACGACGAGCGAACTCGTTGGCGACTCATATCTCTGCGGCGCAGGCGGGACTAGGTTTTCTTTTGTAATGTCCCTCAGCTCCGAATGGTGGCCACTACAACACCTCAGCATAAAAGAAAACGTAAAACTGCGCTCCCATCCATTGTTCCTGGGCGCTTTGTGGATACATTATTCCTCCAGTCCTTTGTGCGTTGTACGAGGATAATTTTGTGGTTTCTGTGATCCTGTCTGAGTCGCTACAGCGGTTCTTCTTGGAATTTATACCTTCTGGATTTTTGGACTTCCCTTGCAAGGTACACATTGTTTGTGATGTTTTATCCTGACCCTTTTTTTGTGTATCTTAACCCTGTTTTTTATTTTGTTTTTTGTTTTTAAGGTTTTAAGGCTGCTTGCCTTAAATATATACAGTATATAAGCGTGCTGTGAAGAATTTTTTTTTTTTTTGTCGTGCCCACCCCTGCAATTTTTAGATCTTTGTTGTGTTAACGTGTAGAGGTAATCTATTTGTTATATTTGATCCTCCATTTATTTAAAAAATCTTTTAGCCATTTTTGAGGCATGTAATAGGATTACCCAGCAATCTTTTACCAGCCGCGCCCAGCCCCCGCCATTTTAGGCTCTTTGCTGCGTTACCTTTTCTAAGCCCGCTGTTACTTGAAATCATAACTCTATTAAACATTTCTTTATAGTATTTTTTTTTTTTTCATTATGGTCATTTTTCGAGCCGCGCCCGGCTACGCCATATAACAGTTTTTAGTGTTTCCTTTTGTAATTACGTCAGCTATCAATTGTATGCAATCTTAACTTAAACATGTCCAGTTATAACAATTGTGTAATTTTTTTTTATAAACTTATCTCATCTTTACCGCTTATTTTGCAGTTTGCACTTCATGAACATGAACACCGCGGAGCGTGTGGTTGTGGCAGCTGCATTACTGATGGAGGGAGATCGACAAGAAGAGGCACGGATGGAAGAGAGGCGCTCCAAACGAAAGCATCACATGTGGACCAGAGAATGGCTGGAGCAGAGCTCCAAATTCTCCCACATGCAACTAGTGAGAGAGTTGCAGGAGAAGAATCCTCACAATTTCCGGAATTATCTGCGGATGTCGGAGGAATCATTCAAGCTCTTACTGGAATGTGTGAGGCCACTAATTGAACGGCAGGATACAAAGATGCGTGCAGCTGTTTCGGCAGATGAACGTTTGGCAGTCACGCTGCGATTCCTGGCCACCAGACGCTCGATGAAAAACTTGCAATATTCTGCAGCTGTTTCTAGATCACTGCTCAGCGTATCAAGTCCAGAGACATGCAACGCCATCGTCCGCAGTCTACGGAGCTACATGCCTTTTCCAAAATCGGAGGTGGAATGGCAAAAAATTGCATCTGATTTTGAACATATTTGGCAGTTCCCTAACTGGTGGGGCTTTGGATGGCAAACATGTGCGGATCACGCAACCACCTAACAGCAGATCGTACTGCTACAACTACAAGGGCTATTTCAGCGTCATCCTCATGGCCCTTGTTAGCGCCAATTATGAGTTTATTAACGTTGATGTTGGCATGAATGGCAGGGTTTCGGACGGAGGCGTTTTGGAGCACACTATTTTTGGGGATCGCTTGAATAACTGTGAACTGCATTTGCCAACCAACATGGACACAACCGCAAACCTTAATTTTATATTTGTGGGCGATGAAGCCTTCCCCCTTCATGCAAATCTTTTGAAACCATACCCCCAAAAAAGTCTGATGGAGGAAAGGCGTATTTTTAATTACAGACTGTCAAGGGCACGACGGGTTGTTGAGAATGCCTTTGGCATCATGGCCAACCGCTTCAGAGTTTTCCACACACCAATAAACCTGAAGCTGGAATCTATAGACTCTGTGGTGTTGCCCTGTTGTGTGCTGCACAATTTTCTTTGGCGACGCGATGCTGTAGCTTACAGTCCACCTGGCTTCGTGGACTTGGACAGCAATGGTGATGTGGTGCTCGGAAAATGGCGTGAAAATGATCCCGCAATTGCAGGACTTCAACCAGTCAATCAAGGCAGGAGCAAGTATGATGCGAAGGTCTGCCGAGAAAAGTACTGACAATACTTTAATTGGCCTGGTGCTGTGACTTGGCAGCATCAGATATAGCGGGCATTTATACATTGGTTTTTGATTATTTGCTATACTTTCTGCTAATAAAAAAAAATGTTAAGTTAACAAATGCTTTCTTGTTATTTCTCCAATATGGTCAATAAGGGACAAGGGCATCATTGCCCTTGTCCCTTATTGACCATATTGGAGAAATGATGGGAGTGATGGGGAGAGAGGAGTAATGGGGAGAAGGCTAATGATGTGTGTTACGGGAAGAGAGGAGTAATGGGGAGAAGACTAATGATGGTTGTGTTGGGGAAAGAGAGGTAATGGGGAGAGGGCTAATGATGGTTGTGTTGGGGAAAGAGAAGTAATGGGGAGAAGGCTAATGATGGGTGTTATGGGGAGAAAGGAGTAATGGGGAGATGGCTAATGATGTGTGTGATGGGGAGAGAGTAGTAATGGGGAGAAGGCTAATGATGGGTGTGATTGGGGAAAGAGAAGTAATGGGGAGAGGGCTAATGATGGTTCTGTTGGGGAAAGAGAAGTAATGGGGAGAAGGCTAATGATGGGTGTGATGGGGAGAGAGGAGTAATGGGGAGAAGGCTAATGATGGTTGTAATGGTGAGAGAGGAGCAATGGGGAGAAGGCTAATGATTGGTTGTTATGGGGAGAGAGGAGTAATGGGGAGATGGCTAATGATGTGTGTGATGGGGAGAGAGGAGTAATGGGGAGAAGGCTAATGATGGGTGTGATTGGGGAAAGAGCTAATGATGGTTCAGTTGGGGAAAGAGAAGTAATGGGCAGAAGGCTAATGATGGGTGTGATGGGGAGAGAGGAGTAATGGGGAGAAGGCTAATGATGGTTGTAATGGGGAGAAGGCTAATGATGGGTGTGATGGGGAGAGAGGAGTAATGAGGAGAAGGCTAATGATGGGTGTGATGATGAGAGAGGAGTAATGGGGAGAAGGCTAATGATGGTTGTGATGGGGAAGAGAGGAGTAATGGGGAGAAAGGTAATGATGGCTGTGATGGGGAGAGAGGAGTAATGCGTATGATGGAGAGAGAGAGTCTATAAACATATATGTAAAGATAATGTGGCGCAATAGATAACTGTTGTAATGCCTATACATGTTAGTAAACTCTGTTGCGTCTTCAAAGAGACCGCGGTGAATTATGGGACGCAACTGCGTTCCCAAAGTTGCATGTGCGTCATGACGTCATGACGCTCTGGTGGGCGGCGTTAATGCGGCCTGGTGAACAGAAAAGTAACAAAAATGGCGTCCAGGCATTCAGTTCCATGGAGGGAGCCAGAGGTACGATTCCTTATACAGGAGTTGGATGCACGGGACTACGAATGTGCAAGACACGCCCGTCCCATGCTCCAAAAGAAGCGGGTACTCCGCAAAATGAGGAGAAGCCTTTTGCGGAACTTTGGCATCGAGCGGACCACCACGCAGATCCGCAAAAAACTAGCTGATCTGCGATACCGCTCCAGTCAACGCATCGCCAGCATCTGGACTGAAAATCAAAGGGGACAGGGTGAGTGTTTTTGACCATATCTGAAGCGGTTTCTGTTTGTTTTGCCATATAAGAAATGAAAATCTGTATTTTCATAAAGAAAAGCATGCCTTTCTTTTTTTTTTGTGGCTTGACATTCCTTTTCTATGATAAAATATGTTTGTTTTTTTTTGATCAGGTCATGTATGTTTGATGTCTACGGGCGTGCACGGTCTGTCAGGGCACGAGGTTACTTACCGCACCATAACATGCCATAGCATGATGTCATTAGCTTTCAGCATTGGTATAATGCATAAAAATGCTGGCGCATTGTTATTTATTAACCCGAAATTGAAAGTAAAAGAAAATGTAAAGGGAAATTTTATTTTTTTTTAAGAACATGCAATTCACATTAGTTTAAAAAAATTAAAAAAAAAAATGTTAAAAATCTAGTTTAAATTAAAAGAAAAATTAACTTATAAATGTTAGGCAACTAGTTAAATAAAAATAAAGCCAAAAAAATCATTAAAAGGCTGTTATCGCATTGTCTGTTAAAAACACACCTGTAAAAGAGTCCCCCCAAAAATTTGAAATCGGGATTAGCAAGTATACTCGTTAGGATTCGTTACTGGCAGAGTTATGCGGTATTAGCGGTATTAGAATACTGGTGAGGATTTGACTACTCGCCTCACTATATTTGGCACAGCGTTGTATTAAAAATGAGAATAGCATTTAACATACAGATATCATTAGAATGTTTCTCCTATCTCTAGGACCACCATCACCATCAACCCCATCGTCTCAGACAGCACCAACTTCAGCCCCACCATCTCCAGGGGATCCCACTGCTCTACCAGCAACTCCTTCGCCACCTGCCAGCCCGCCCCCACAGGCGATAGTCTCACCAGCATCACTCCGTGATATCTGTGCAGGCTCTCCATTCGGTAATTTAAGCACATATTATAAGATGAAAAAAAGTGGTACTGGATCCTTGGGTTTTGAAAGGATGGAGGGCTGTCGTGTAATATTTATGTTTTTTGTCCCCTAGCCGGTGTTGCCACAGGTTTTGGGTGGGCTATTAGCCCTTCATCATAGGGAAATTGTCATGTCCGCCATGTCTGTCATGTCCGCCATGTCTGTTTTGTCTCAAGAACTCCAGGAGCGATGTGCATGCGCATATCTTGTCTGCTATCCTGCATGTTCCTTAGAGCAGTGTGCACACTCACCTCGTGTCTGAGCTGCAGGATGCCTGCGTTTCTGCTCTGCCTTCTGTGATCTTCTCGTCATGTCTGGAATCCCTGATCATGTGTCCCTGCCTGGATCCTGCACTGTCTGGTTCTGCAATCATCTCGTCATGTCTGGAACGCTGATCATGTGACCTTTCCTAGGATCCTGCACTGTCTGGTTTGGTGGTCATCTCGTCATGTCTAGAACTCTGATCATGTGACCTGTCTAGGTTTCAGCACTGATTCTGCAGTCGTCTCGTCATGTCTGGAACTCTTATCATGTGACTACGCTCTGTTATCCTGTGGATCTGAACCCGGAATGCTCCCCTGGTCCTGACCTGGAAGAGGAGGTGCTATGCCCTATATCAGGCCGCCCCTTCCTATGCTCTGGGCCTGAGTATTGTGTGGTGTTCCTGCATGGCTGCTTGGTCTGTGGGGCGCTCCCTCTATTCTGTGCCCTTGCACTCTGCTCTGTCGTGCATCTCTGCACACGCTCCGTGCTCGTATTCCGTCTCTTGTCTTGTGCCATGTCTTGTGTTGTCTCTCGTGCCATGTTCTGTCCCTGCTCTGCTTTGTCTTGTAGTCCTTGTTTGCGCTGCTTCTGTTCCGTGTTTCTGTCCTCGTGTCATGTCTCGCTCTGCTTTGTGGCTTCAGGTACCCTGCCTCTGCCTCGCCTGTCCCTGGCGTGCCGCTCTGCACGCGCAGGACTCTGCCTCGCCTGTCCCTGGCGTGCCTCTCTGCACGCACAGGACTCTGCCTCGCCTGTCCCTGGCGTGCCTCTCTGCACGCGCATGACTCTGCCCGCCTGTGTACCCTGTCTAGTCCCAAGGTCCTCCCTTGGTCTGGCTCTGGGCTTCTGCCTACGCTCCGCTGCTAGACTGTCCCTGTCCCTGGCGTGTCTCTACACGTGCAGGCCTCGCTCTGTCTAGTCCCAAGGTCCTTCCTTGGCCCGGCTCTGGGCTTCGGCCAACGCTCTGCTGCTAGACTGTCCCTGTCATGCTCTTTGCATGCGCTGGTCTCTGCTTCGTTCTTTGTAGTGTCCCTGATGTTTCGTGTGCCCTTGCACTTTTCGCACTAGGCTTTGCCGTACTGGCTGTACGCGTCTCTGTCCTGTGTCTTTGCCTAGCCCTGCCTTGTGGCTCCGTGCCTCTGTGCACGTGCCTGGTCGCCTGTGCCTACCTGGTGTGCCTCAGCCGTGCCACCTCTAGCCGTGCTCGCCTGTGTGCCCCAGCCGTGCCCTGTCCAGTGCTATAGTGGTCTGGCTGCGTGGCCCCGCAGCGGTGCCGCTTCTAGTCGTGCCCGCTTGCAACTGCCATCGTCGGTACCACCTGCCGGTGGTCTCTGTGCTCCCTTGCACTCACGCTGGTTCTCGCACTGTGCCTTTTCGTGCTACTCTGGCACAAAGTCTTTGTCTCTTTTACTCTGCTCTGAACTCTAGTTTGCCTGCCGGATTCTGTAACCTGCCGACCGCTGCCAGAGGTCCGGACCTAGATGACTGCGGCCTGATGTCCGGAGCTGATGTCCGTAGCCAGATACCTGGACCCTGTCGGTCGATGCCAGCACCCTGGATTCCGATGCCATTGAACCTGACCGGTCCCTGGCATGCCCCTTGGCATGCGCAGGCCACCGTCCTGTGAACCTGACCCGTCCCTGGCTTGCCCCTCGGCATGCGCAGGTCTCTGTCCTGTGAACCTGATCCTGGCGGGTCCGTTGACACACACCATGTCACTAACTCTCTTGTTTCCTTGCATAGAACCCTGGCTAACTACTGGATGTCAAGATCCTACAGATCACCCTCTGAGCTACAGACCCTGATGCCCTGGTTGATCGTGGACTGTTGTCCGGAGTCCGATGTCTGTGTACCATCTGCACGTTCCATGCCTGAACCTCGGTGTGCCATTGCACACACCCTGTTTCATGAACTCTGTGTTCACGATTGCTGTTGCACCCTGAAGAGTTCCACAAGTCTTGGACCTCGGCGTGCTCTTGCACGCACCCTGCTTTATGTTCTGTGTGTTCACGTTTTGCACTTGTTGTACCTGAAGTCTTCCTTTATGAAGTTCCTTTGAATTAATGACTCGTCTTGCCTTGTCTGGTTTCCCTGAGCTGGCTGTCTGGTCCAGCTGCCGTGGTGGCTCACCCCCTTGGTCTTGCCCCTGACACTCCCTGTATAGGGGGTGGTTCTTATTAGGTCAGCTCGCCCTAGGTGGGTGGGTGCCACGGCCCAGAGGGTCCACTCTTTCTAAGAAGAACGACTCAGCGTAAGCTGACACTTCGTCACAGAAATGAGCCGCCACAATACCGTAAGAATTAAAACAACAACAATGTACCTTTATTTTGTTGTTTCAAAAGAATTGACTGGTTTACTTTTACCATTTCATCAACAGAAATCCCAACTGCACAGGCCCTGCTGGCATCTCACCGGCGGATGAGGGCAGCGATGGCAGTCACTCTGTCAGCAATGGATGTCCACGGAGTCATGCTGGAGAGGTTCTTGGTGGGCCAACAACAGGGTGGCAGGCCGAGTTAGTATTTATTTTTTCTTTTTGCATGTTAACTGTTTTTTTTGTTAAAAAAATGGTTAAAAAAAATATGACAAATGTTATAAAAAAATATATTATATATTTATTTAAAAAATATACAGTATATATATATTTAAAGTGTATTAACACAGCTGTGTCATCTTATTTAAAAATAATGGGTTACTTAGGCACACGTCTGGTGCGTGTGTCATGTGTTTTATTTGCGCACACATAGATTTGCATTGGCGTACTACGGGCGTCATTCCATTTTATCGCTAGTTTGACCACAGACTAAAAAGAAATGGTGTCCTATTTTTAACATTCATTTTTGTAACCCCATGACTGCTGGTACTCCCATGACTGCTGGTACTCCCATGACTCCCATTATATCTGGACATCTTGAACTTCTGTACAGCCAACATGGTGGCCATGACCAGCCCCTAACCCTTCCCATAACCCCGTGTGTGCTGAGTAGATTAAAGTAGACCACAAGTTTTAAATAAAAATAACATTTTTATTTGTGTTAAAAAATATATATGAAATAACCAAAAAAAACCAGTAACGCGCAAAACAAAATTATAACGTTAAGGAAAAAGAAGAACAATCACAACTGGTGGTAATATGGCTCAGTATCATTACGTTGCCTTGGTGGTGAAAATAAAAATGCTGTGGTGGCCCAAGGTTATGGTTTACCGGAGTCTCTATATCCCCCTTCGCGTTGTGCTCTCAAGCGGCTCCTGCGTCTGTGTCCACGAGTACGATGGGTATGGATTCCTCTCTACCACTGTGGAAATGTCACAAAGTTTGCCAGTAGCCGCTTTACCCAATACCTCTAGCATAACGCGTTCTGCATGCACCTGTCAAGAACACTGCACTGTACTTGCTCACTGAGCCAGTGCGCGTGTCCTGAGTGTCAGGATCCTGTCAGCGCCGGCGTGCAGCCCCCGCTGAGCAGGGACTCACCCGCAATGTAGGGGTACCTGGGTCAGGTACAGCCAGAAAGTACCGATGCACAGGACCTGTGGATGCTGAAGTTCAGCAAGCCGGCATAGGACCTATGGTCATGTGACTGCAAGGTGGCGGGGCTTAGCGTCCTGCTTTCAGAGAAGCTAGAGAACTCAGTCAGGCAAAGCAGAGGTCATGCACAGTACAGACCAGCGAGGTACAGGAGGGATAAACAGACGGGAGGTCTGACAAAGCCAAAGGTCATACACAAGATATCAGTACAGTACCATGGAGGAGACAGAACGGATAATCAGGGCCAAGCAGAGATCAAAATCCAACAGACATAGGAGGTACCAGGCAGAATCCAAAGCGATATCCAGAGAGCAGACCGAGTCATACACAGAGTATCAAGTACCAGAACACAGCACAAACACACTCAGGGGTCACCACACAATGCCAAGGGCGAAAGTATAACTGACGGGGGATGGGAGCTTCCTGAGGCTATAAGAAGCCTCCCCAGAACCAATGAGAGGCCACCATAATAGGTCCCAGGTGTGCGGGTGAGAGTCTGCACTGAGATCAGAACATTAACCCCAGAAGCGCCGGTCACCCAGCACTGGTATCATGACAGTACCCCCTCTCAACGGGGGGCCTCTGGACCCCCAGGCTTGCCCAGGTACCTAGTATGGAAAGCCCGAACCAGACGATCCGCATGCATCAACCAGGCCGGCACCCAGGACCTGTTCTCCGGCCCATACCCCTTCCAATGAACTAGGCACTGTACTGACCGCCGTACCAACCTAGAATCTACAATGTGACCAATCTCATATTCCACATGTCCCTCAACTGAAACCGGAGGAGCAGCGGACTCGGATTCTCCCCGGACTGCTTCAAACGGCTTCAGTAGAGATCTATGGAAGACGTTAGGGATCTTGAAAGAGGGTGGAAGGCACAGCCTGTACGCTACTGGGTTGATTTTTTTCCACAATCTTGTACAGGCCAATGAATTTGGGGCCCAACTTGGCTGACGGAATCTTTAACTTAATGTTTCGCGTGGAGAGCCAAACTTTCTCTCCCACCCGAAACATGGGACCAGGTGTTCGTTTCCTGTCCGTGAAAAACTTATACCTGCCTTGAGACCTAGATATACACTGCTGGACTTCTGCCCATGTATCTTTTAACCGCTGAACAGTGTCCTCAGCCCCAGGGCACCCCGAATCCAGACGAGAAAACTCACCAAAATGAGGACTGAACCCATAGTTGATCAAGAAAGGGGACATACCAGTGGATTGACTTACCCGACTATTGAAGGCAAATCCAGCCAACGGCAGTATATCACAGCAGTCATTCTGTCTAGCAGAAGTCAGACATCTGAGGATCTGTTCCAGAGACTGATTAGTGCGTTCTGTCTGACCATTACTCTCAGGATGGTATGCAGACGAAAAGGACAGAGATATCCCTAATTTTTTTGCAGAAAACTTAGCCACAAACTGCACACCATGATCAGACACCACATTCAGGGGTACCCCATGCAAGCGGACCACATGCTGCACAAACAATCTGGATAAGGTCTCAGCAGAAGTTAATGCGGACAGGGGTACAAAATGAGCCTGCTTAGAAAATCTGTCCACCACTACCCATACCACCGTATTACCCCTGGAAGAGGGAAGATTGGTAATAAAATCCATGGACAGATGGGTCCACGGTCTTTCGGGAACTTCCAAGGGCATCAGCTCCCCCGCCGGCCGGCTATGGGAGCTTTTAGAACGAGCGCAGACCCCACAACCAGAAATGAATTTCTTTATATCAGAACCCAGAGTAGGCGACCAGAAGATCCTAGCCATCGCCAGTCGCGTGGCTGATATACCAGGGTGAGCACACAACTTGGATTCGTGGAACTCTTTCAAGAGTTTAAGGCGAAGTTGCTCTGGGACAAACAGCTTGCCCCCTGGCTTGGCCGCAGGAGCCAGCGACTGGGCCCCTTCAATTTCCTGTTCCAATTCAGACGAGATCCCTGCTAACACCACCCCAGGGTGCAGAATGGAGGAAGGTGGCTCAGGGACAGACACAGGGTGAAAACTACGAGATAAGGCGTCAGCCTTGACATTCTTTGACCCTGGACGGAATGTAATAGTAAACTGGAAACGAGAAAAAAAAAGTGACCAACGGGCCTGTCTGGGCGTTAATCTTTTAGCAGACTCGATGTAAGACAAATTTTTGTGATCAGTGATCACAGTAACCGGGTGACTGGCCCCCTCCAAAAAGTGCCTCCATTCCTCAAACGCCAACTTAACCGCAAGAAGCTCTCTATGGCCTACATCATAATTTCTTTCAGCAGCAGAGAACTTCCTGGAAAAGAAGGCACATGGCCTGAGTTTGGTTAGAGTGGCAGACCTTTGGGACAACACCGCCCCCACCCCCACCTCGGAGGCGTCCACTTCCACAACGAATGGTTTGGACGGTTCTGGCTGTACTAACACGGGAGCAGACATAAAGCTTCTTTTCAGGGTTGCAAAGGCCTCTTTTGATAGCGAGGACCAGTTTCTCACATCCGCACCTTTACAAGTAAGAGCTGTGAGTGGTTTGACCACCTGTGAAAATCCCCGAATAAATTTGCGGTAATAATTAGCCAACCCCAAGAAGCGCTGAAGACCCTTAAGGTCTCGGGGTTGCACCCAATCCGCAATGGCCTGCACCTTCTTGGGGTCCATGCGAAAACCCTCACCGGATACAATTAACCCCAAAAAAGACAATTCTTGCACACAGAATACACATTTCTCCAATTTGGCATACAGATGATTTTCTCTCAGTCTTTGGAGAACAGTTCGTACATGTTCCAAATGAGAATGCTTGTTGGGGGAGTATATCAAAATATCATCTAAGTAGATAACGACAAAACAACCAATGAGATCCGAGAATACCACGTTGATGAAATTCTGAAATATGGCGGGGGCGTTGGTAAGACCAAACGGCATGACTAAATTTTCGAATAGTCCCTCGGTCGTGAGGAGCGCGGTTTTCCATTCATCCCCCTCTCGGACCCTTATCAAATTATATGCCCCCCGAAGATCCAGTTTAGAAAACAACTTTGCCCCTGATAGTTGGTTACATAAATCGGGAATCAATGGAAGGGGGTACATATTCCGTACAGTAATCTGATTAAGCTCCCGGAAGTTGAGACAGGGACGTAACCCGCCATCTTTTTTCTTTACAAAAAAGAAACCTGCTGCCACAGGTGAGACTGAAGGACGTATGTGTCCTTTGCACAGAGTTTCAGCAATGTACTCCTTCATAGCCAAGCGATCAGGACCGGACAAATTAAACAGACGGGCTTTAGGTAATTTAGCCCCTGGGACCAGCTCAATAGCGCAGTCAAAGGGTCTATGTGGCGGTAATGTCGGCCTCCCTTTCGGAGAACACATCTTCGAAGTCCTTCAGGCATTCCGGAATACCTTTCAGCTCGACAGATGATACAGACACAGATTTAACAGGTTCAACCAGCAGTGCGGATTTATCACATAACTCAAAATCATTAAACCCCCATTGAACAATCTCCCCCGTTTTCCAGTTAATAACTGGGTTATGGCGTTGTAACCAGGGCATGCCCATCACCAACCCTGCAGGTAGATTGTCCAACACAAAACAACTTAGGTTTTCCACATGAGTAGCGCCCACTCTGAGCGAAAACACGTCAGACATACAGAGAATTCCCTCCTTAGTGAGGGGAGAGGAGTCAATGGCCATCACCTTGATCGGAACCTTGAGCCTAACTGTCCCTATCTTGCAGGTTGTGACCAATTGGGAGTCAATGAGGTTAATAGATGATCCGCAGTCCACGAAGGCTGTAGAGGAAAAAGAACTACCGTCCACAAACAGTTCCACAGGCAGTAACACTTTAGAAAACGAGGAAAATGGTACCTGAGGGTCTGAGCAGTCTCCCCGTTGACTACCCAGACCTAGTCGTTTCCCGCCGACCGGGTTTGAAGACGGGCAATCAAGACACTCCCTTTTCCAATGTCCCGTTTTACCGCAGTAAAAGCATAACTGCTTGTCCTTCCGGCGTTTCCTCTCCGTATCCTTCAGGGAGAGGGCGCCTACATCCATGGGCTCAGGGGCAGTCTCTTTTCCACTGGGGAATAATGGAGTTTCCACCTGCATCACCCCTCTGGCCCGCAGCCTGCGGCCCATCCGGACAGCCTGGGTCATGGCGTCCTCGAGAGAGTTAGGTGGGGGATGTAACGCCAAGGCATCCTGCAGCCGCTCGGACAAGCCTTTGCGAAAGAGTCCTCGGAGTGCGGCGTCGTTCCAAGAGACCTCTGCGGCCCAGCGGCAGAATTCAGTACAAAACCACTCAGCTGAGTGTTTCCCCTGACAGACACTCATCACCATGTCCTCTGCCGTACACACTCTATCAGGCTCATCATAAATGTGCCCCAGAGCCTCAAAGAACAAATTCACAGACATGCGTTCAGGAGCAGAGGAAGAGAGAGAGAGCCCATGCCTGTGGAGCCCCCCGAAGTAGGGAAATGACGACCCCCACCCTCTGGAACTCATCCCCGGAGGAGCGGGGCCTCAGAGAAAAAAAAGCTTGCATCCTTCTCTGAAAGACCTGAACTCCTTTTTATCCCCTGAGAAAAGGTCAGGCAATTTGATCGGAGATTCTGGGAATGCCAATGACACATCTCTATCCCCATCACTAGGAGCCCCTGTAGCAACAGCCCCCTGCACAGTATCCACCAACTGTTGCTGGGTCTGGGCCATCGTGCGCTGTTCCACATTAAGTTTGTGGAACATTTGGGTCAGGTGCTTGACCTGATCAGCCAAAGCTTGTATGGGATCCATGAGGATAACACACTTTTTTTTTCTCTCTAGAGGAAAAAAAACTGCAATGGTCAGTTATAATGTCAAGAACACCGCACTGTACTTGCTCACTGAGCCAGTGCGCGTGTCCTGAGTGTCAGGATCCTGTCAGCGCCGGCATGCAGCCTCCGCTGAGCAGGGACTCACCCGCAATGTAGGGGTACGGGGTCAGGTACAGCCAGAAAGTACCGATGCACAGGACCTGTGGATGCTGAAGTTCAGCAAGCCGGCATAGGACCTATGGTCATGTGAACGGTCATGTGACTGCAAGGGGGCGGGGCTTAGCGTCCTGCTTTCAGAGAAGCTAGAGAACTCAGAGTCAGGCAAAGCAGAGGTCATGCACAGTACAGACCAGCGAGGTACAGGAGGGATAAACAGACGGGAGGTCAGACAAAGCCAAAGGTCATACACAAGATATCAATACAGTACCAGGGATGAGACAGAACGGATAATCAGGGCCAAGCAGAGATCAAAACCAAACAGACATAGAAGGTACCAGGTAGAATCCAAAGCAATATCCAGAGAGCAGACCGAGTCATGCACAGAGTATCAAGTAACCAGAACACAGCACAAACACACTCAGGGGTCACCACACAATGCCAAGGGCGAAAGTATAACTGACAGGGGATGGGAGCTTCCTGAGGCTATAAGAAGCCTCCCCAGAACCAATGAGAGGCCACCATAATAGGTCCCAGGTGTGCAGGTGAGAGTCTGCACTGAGATCAGAACATTAACCCCAGAAGTGCCGGTCACCCAGCACTGGTATCATGACAGCACCCTTTGATTTTCATCCAAGGTCCTTAGTTTATCATCCACATAATGTGCAAAACCGGTAACGCCAGGTTTGTTCTGCGTTGTTAGCATTTTCTTAGGCTGGTTTCACACTTGTGTTTTTTTGCGCTGTATTTTTGCACAAAAAAAGCATGCGCTTTTTTTCCCTATCTTTTACATGGGTGCGCATACACATGCGTTTGTACGCGTTTGTATGCACATGCGTTTTTTTGTAGTGTGCGCTCGGGCCCACAAAATGCATCTTTTTGCATTTTTTGTGCGTCCGACATGTCCCAAAAAAATGCATGCGCACGCAATGCGTTTTTTTTCACCCAAACACCCATTATAGTTTATGGGTGCGCTGGCGTGCGCATGGTAATGCGCACATCAGTGCAAAAAAAGCATGCGTTTTTTTTTTAAAAAAGCGCCTAAACCCGCAAAAAAACGCACACAAACGCATGATGCGTTTTTTATGTGCGTTTGCACTGCGCACGGTGCACAGCGCAAAAAATCGCAAGTGTGAAAGTAGCCTTAGCCAGTTCTATGAACTTTGGGGTCGCAGAGGGGGGGCCTTTCTTTTGTGACCACAATTGGTTATTCGCCGAGGTGTAGCTGAAGGTGCTGGTTCTAAATTTTCTTCCTCATTGTTTGGTGTGGCACTGCCGATGTATACTGGCGATGTGGTGACAACAGTTGGTGATGACATCCCTTCACCTGGGTCCTGCGTCAACAGAAAAAGCATGTTAAAGCAAAAAACATAGGTAATTGTACATCATACAGCTACACAGCTACACCAAAAGTGAGGGTGGGTCTAGTCTAACAGAGCATGCAATGTCATTCAATGGAAATAAAAATGAGTAGGCCTAAACAGGTAAAGGAGTATACTTATCTGCACAGGAAGGGATAACTTTTGTAATCTGCAAAATTAATCATGTAAAACCGGAGTCACTATTTTCTATTCAACTAGGCCATCTACATACAATATTTCAAGGCTATTTATAAGGAAGCAAATAATGTACTTACATCTCCGACAGGGGACTCTGGGCGAATCTCTGGCTCCTTAGTCAACATCCCGGTCATAGGCCGTGGTATTTCCTGGTCTCTTGTAAACATCATGAAATCATAATACCAAAGCTTTGGTACGTAGACTTCATCGCTTCCGGCACCAGACTTTGTAGATAGATTAACCTTATTGAGCTCTTTTTTAAACACAGTCCGGAGTCCCTGTATTTTCTTCTTGACCACTGTCTCATCAGCGGTCTCATTCGGATTATGGTCTTTGAACAGTGCAACAAGTTTCTCATATGCCTCTTTTTTATGTTTGTTGCTGTACTCTGCAGACTTTATTTTCCATAAGCAAGGCAGGGAGCAATAAAGTTCAATGACTTCACGAATAAAGTCTTGCTTATCAGAGGACATCTGAAAAAAATTTAAAAAATCAGTGACAACGCCACAATACATGTTTCATTTTTGAAAATTAAAAATACACGTTACAAATGCACTAGTGTTTGCTGTGCGGGGGTTAAAGCATAAACAAAATGTATAATAGAGTTATGATTGCATATAGTTTAAAGCTGACCTATAAAATTGAACACAAAAAATATCCCAAAATGTAGGGGGCGATCGCGGAAGGGAAATTAAAATGGCTTCCCATCCAGTAGTGTTTGTACAGCGGAGCAGAAAAAGTAAAATGGCTGCCCATGATTCTACAATAGCGGTGGCGGGCCCGGCTTGCAAACTAATGGCTGCCTATATGTATGTAAAAGGCTAAAAAAAAATTGAATAGAGCGATGATTGCTCACCTAAAAAACGTTACGCTACAAAGACCGTACAATATCTGGCACGGCAGACAAACAAAAATGGCCTCCCATCCAGTAGTGTTTGTTGAGCGTAGCAGAAAAACTAAAATGGCTTCCCATGTTCCTACAATTGCAGAGGCGGGCGCGGCAGGCAAACAAAAATGGCTAACTATGTCTATGTAAAAGCCTAAAAAAAATTGTAATCAAGCGATGAGTGCTGACATATAAAACGTAACGCTACAAAGATCGTACAATATGTGGCACGGCAGAAAAACAAAAATGGCTGTCCATGATCCTACTATAGCGGGGGCGGGCGCGGCAGGAAAAAAAAAACGCTGCCTATGTCTATGTAAAAACATAGCTAAAAAATTAGGAATAAAGTTTTAAAAAATAAGGAACCAAGCTTAGGTTCTTTTTAAAGGAACAAGTGCTTATAGACACTGAAAGTGGGCAATTGATCAAATATATATACAGCTCTGGCAAAAATTAAGAGACCACTTCCAAATGTTCAGTTTGTCTGATTTTTCTCTTTATAGGTATATTTTTGACTAAAATGTAAATTATTCTTTTAGTCTATAAACTTCTGACAACGTCTCCAAATTTCCAAGCAATAAATTTTGCATTTTTTTTCTGACAAAGAAAGATGGTCCAAATTAAAAAAAAACAGTGCTTTCAGACCTTAAATAATGCAAAGAAAACAAGGTCATAATCATTTAGAAACAAAAATACTAATGTTTTAACTCAGGAAGCGTTCAGAAATCAATATTTTCTGGAATAACCATGATTTTTAAAAACAGCTTTCATGCATCTTAGCATGCTTTCCACCAGTCTTTCACACTGCTTCTGGCGCAAAAATTTAAGCAGTTCTTCTTTGTTTGATGGCTTGTGACTATCCATCATCCTCTTGATTACATTCCAAAGGTTTTCAATGAGGTTCAGGTCTGGAGAATGGGCTGCCCATGACAGGGTTTTGATGTGGTGGTCTCTTAATTTTTGCCAGAGTTGTATTTGAACATGTATTTATATTTGCTGTTCAATGCATGCAGGTAAACCCATCGTAGCATGGTGGCTATGATTCACGATTAGCACTTTCTGTGGAAATAAAGGCTGACCTACCACAGATTTTTTTTTCATGTTCTCTCAACTGTAGTTTCATGGCCTGAACAAGAGCAAGTGTCAATTGAAAGCATTTGCAGGGCAGCCATAAGGAACATGCCAATTATCATCATTCAACATTCAAGGCTAGATTTCTCAGCAAAGGAGGATTCCTCCATTGGACATCATAGATGGGGTAATAATGTATGTGCTGTTGCGCAGGATGTAATTACTCACCCATCAAAACTTTTTTTGCATCTATATTTTTGTGCATTATTTAAGAATACTCATAGGTAGAGAGGAATAAGAATTCTTTTATGGAGTTAGTTCAAAGTTTACCTTTGAGTGATGTCCAAGCACATGGCATATGGATAAATCCCCAGATCTATGTGCTGCTATTTGGACTATGGAAAATACAAATGTCATAATAAGTCATTCAGACTATTTTTGTTCTGTACTGGTGTAAGGGCTTTACTTACAATGGTTAGTGGTGTAAGTGTTTAATAGTGAACTATTCACTCTTGTGCCAATATCCGTACTGGGAATTCAAGTTTTATCAATGCTCGATAAAAACTCTGTCCATAATGATCAAAAAAAGAACAAGTTTATTAACTTTATTCCTTAATTGCACTTTCTGATGTAAAACAGCTCATATCAAGCAGTGATTTAGCCTGAGACTAAATTCTTGGTTTATAGGATATCCCATATGTCAGGTCTATAATATATTTCTACTGGGGATATTATCATAAAACCACAATTTTATACTATAAAAATAACTATTAAAGTCTAGGCATGCACAAACAAGGTAATATGCAATAAATTGTGAAATGGTAAGACACTTCAAATGTAAATGTATTCAACTCCCATTGCAATGCATGTAATTTCCATTGCTTTATTAGAAATCTTGCAGTTGTCGTGCTTCGGCAATGACTTATAAATATAGCAGCAATGAGTCAGCATGCAAATCCCTTCTGTGAAAAACAATTTGAGAGGTTTTATAGCCCAAAGCTGTTCATTATTTTATTTTTGAGATCAGTAATACAAGTTCATGCTGCAAAACATGCTGAGAAAAGAATTTTAAAAATATCTGGGTAAAGTTAAAAAAAAAAACACAAGGAGGAAAAGAAAGCAGGAGCGAGTGTGGAAAATAGCTATAATGTGTTATAATGGCTACTTAGAAAAATAATAAATAATGATACCTTTTTATATATTGCCATATAATTTGTTTTAATGCTTGAGAAAAAGTAAACTTTATGATAAAGAAAAAATATGAATTTCAATTGTAATATTAATTTATTTCTTTGGTTTAATAGGAGCATGATATCGGCTTATTGCAATGATCTCCATTTCTTGGGATATGAATTAATATACATCTGTGGCGCCCCTGAGGCTTCAGTTGCCACAGAGGTACTGCACCTTCTCCTAAGGTGTGGTGCCCCACCATCCAGGTAGGGTGGGAACTCCCTTTCACATTCCAACACCTGCACCCCACACACAGGATAGTTCAGCAGGGACCCAACCATGCTTTATGCTGGAAAGGTCATAGGGTGCCTTTTGTGGTCGCTGGCTTCGTAAAATGAGAGGTGCTGGGGAGGCGGGTGGAGTTAGCTATAAAAGAGAGGGAAGGTGTAGGATTTTAGGTCAGTCTGACAGAAGGTCAGTGGAGAAGGAAGTCACTCAGACAGGAGTGAGGATCCCTGGAAGAGGGATGGAGGAATGCGTGCTGCAGCTGCTGCCTCAGTGACCTGAGCCAGCTGGCATGGGAAAGGAACAGAAGGAAGGAGACGTAGACTGGAGCCTACAGATTCCATAAGAGAGATAGAACAGATCGGAACGAAGGAGAATAGAAGGACGGTGGGAAGCAGGTGGAGAAAGAGAGAGAACCCTTCCAGTCCAGAGAGCGCAAAGGCCGGGGCCCGGTCCCCGAGGTTGATTGGATCTTTATGTCCGGCAACAGACACCGGAGGAGTAGTGAGCCACTAACGAATTACTCCCATCATAGACTTGGGACACAACAGCAACTGAATAGAGAGCCAGGACGCAGAGAGGAGTCCCCCGAAGCAGGCTACAGCTGTCTGTCATACAAGTAGAGACTAGGAACACATAGAGAGAGGCATTCCAGGGTAACTAAGTACTGGAGTGCTTTGCACCTAAAGGCGCATTGGAGGAGTCGCTCAGTAAGGTACATATTGGCGGAGTGTGGAGGGGAGAATCCTATCCTGCCTGGAGGTTGACTGGGGCCCTGACCTGAAGAACACAGTGTGGAGGCAGGTAGTTGTGTGAACTGTCAACAGTGAGTAAAGCTTTGGAACCCGCATACTCTGTTGTCCTCCAGTTATTCCAGCACCTCTACACCTGGGTACCAGCATCTATACCATTCTGCGCCTCTCCTCATCCATTGTACCTACACTGCCCTGGGACTACAGCTCCACCTGTGGGGAGCTACACCATCTTTGCTGCACCACACCATCAGTCCCAGTGGATCTACATGCAGCGTTGGCTCAACATCTTACTTGCCAAACACCACGGGTGGCGTCACGAACTATCCAAATAAACTATTACACCATTAACATCACCGCCATTGATATTGGGTGCCCAGGGCCACGGACCGGGTCACCGCTGCTGTGACACACATTTCCCCTGACACCGGCCCGGTACCGAGTACCCCACTTCCCTGGGTGTGAGGGGCGACCCACATCCACAAATGAATTGGCCTATGTCATGGTGGATACAACACACAGATGGATTTGTGACATAATAGGTGCCCATTTTTCTAGTCAACATTTGACCCCTCAGTATAAAAGCTAACATAATGCCATGTTTGCTTTATAACAGCATTAATGCAAAATTACTAAAAGTTATAGATGATAAATAGAGTTGAGCGACTTTGGTCGGATTGGGTTTCGTGAAACCCAAATGAAACAAAATTTGATTCGGATGAAACTGGTCCGACTAGGGCAAAAAAAGTCGGAGTTTCGTCCGGAACCCGACCCCAATGCAAGTCAATGGGAAATAAAAGTCGGCATTGAGCGGATGACGTAAAACGTGCTCTTTTTCAGTTAAAACCCTATCCTTTTTCAATTCTTCAAGCAACAAAGAATACATGATTAAAGATTTTTTGAATTGCAATTCAAACTTTGTTGTTTATATTGTGGAATATTCACATTGTAACTTAAAATATGTCGGTTCGACTATCCGTAGATTAAAGGATAGCATTCGGGAGCATTTATATGATATTGTACAGTCCACAATTCGTAATATATCTAATGTGTCAAAGCATTTTGTGTCCACTCATAATAGGGACCTTTCATTCATTAAAATTTATGCTATAGAGCAAATTAAAAGAAGAACCTGAGGTGGAGACCGAGAGAAATTATTACGGGATTGAGAAGCATTATGGATTTACCTTCTTGACACACGAGTACCTATGGGTATGAATCTAAGGAAAGAGTTCATGCTTTATTACTAATCATATGTATATAAATTTTTGTTGTTTTTCTCTGTGTGATGTATAGTATTATTCACATTTTATTTTATTTTCTTGATTTTCTGATATTTCAGGTTTTTCCTTAGTATTTTTCTTAAGTAATTAATTGTGTGCACCTGTGTATTTTCTTAATATGCTGCTCAGTTAGTTCCTTGGGGTTATTCTGAGTTTAAGAGCGGATAGCGCCTGAAACGCATTCAGAACCTCCCGGGCAATTCTCTGTGCGGTCATCTCATGCCAGGGTAAAAACAGCAATGACGATTATAGCAGCTATACCTGTATTTTAATGGAATAAATAAAGAACATTTTGGATTTTATTCCTTGAGCTGAACTTCCTTTTTCCATGGTGAATTTTACATGCAGATTTCTAAATGGAAATATGCAGTGTTTCTGCATATTTTTTGCACTTATTCAATCTTTTTTATGTGCACTTTATGTTGCAGAAGCACATACAAAAAAACAACAACAAACTGGTCCCCAATGAAACGAGTAGGTAAATTTGAACCAAATAGGTCAAATGCTATAAATTTAAAAAAAGCAACAAAAGTACAGTGGGGAAAAAAGTATTTAGTCAGCCACCAATTGTGCAAGTTCTCCCACTTAAAAAGATGAGAGAGGCCTGTAATTGACATCATAGGTAGACCACAACTATGAGAGTCAAAATGAGAAAACAAATCCAGAAAATCACCTTGTCTGATTTGGCAAGATTTATTTTGCAAATTATGGTGGAAAAGAAGCATTTGGTCATTAACAAAAGTTCATCTCAATATTTTGTTATATATCCTTTGTTGGCAATGACAGAGGACAAACGTTTTCTGTAAGTCTTCACAAGGTTGGCACACACTGTTGGTAGTATGTTGGCGCATTCCTCCATGTAGATCTCCTCTAGAGCAGTGGTGTTTTGGGCCTGTCACTGGGCAACACGGACTTTCAAATCCCTCTAAAGGTTTTCTGTGGGGTTGAGTTCTGGAGACTGGCTAGGCCACTCCAGGACCTTCATATGCTTCTTACGAAGCCACTCCTTCATTGCCCTGGCGGTGTGCTTGGGATCATTATCATGCTGAAAGACCCATCCACGTTTCAACTTCAATGCCCTTGCTGATGGAAGGAGGCTTGCACTCAAAATCTCACGATGCATGGCCTCATTCATTCTTCCATGTACACGGATCAGTCGTCCTGGTCCCTTTGCAGAGAAGCAGCATCAAAGCCTGATGTTGCCATCCCCATGCTTCACAGTAGGTATGGTGTCTTTGGGTGCAACTCAGCATTTTGTCTCCTCCAAACATGACAAGCTTTGTCTCTACCAAACAGTTCTACTTTGGCTTCATCAGACCATATGACATTCTCCCAATACTCTTCTGGATAATCAAAATGCTCTCTAGTAAACCAGACGGGCCCAGACATGTACTGGCTTAAGCAGGGGGACACGTCTGGCACTGCAGGATCTGAGTCCCTGGCGGCGTAGTGTGTTACTGATGGTAGCCATTGTTACATTGGTCCTAGCTCTATGCAGGTCATTTACTAGGTCCCCCCGTGTGGTTCTGGGATTTTTGATCACCATTCTTTTGATCATTTTGCCCCTATGGGGTGAGATCTTGCGTGGAGCTCCAGATCGAGGGGGATTATCAGTGCTCTTGTATGCCTTCCATTTTCTTATTATTGCTCCCACAGTTGATTTCATCACACCAAGCTGTTTGTCTATTGCAGATTCAGTCTTTCCAGCCTGGTGCTGGGCTACAATTTTGTTTCTGGTGTCCTTCGACAGCTCTTTGGTCTTCACCATAGTGGAGTTTGGAGTGTGACTATTTGAGGTTGTGGACAGGTGTCTTTTACACTGATAACAAGTTCATACAGGTGCCATTACTACAGGTAATGAGGGTAGGACAGAGGAGCCTCCTAAAGAAGAAGGTACAGGTCTGTAAGAGCCAGAAATCTTGCATGTTTTTAGGTGACCAAATTCTTATTTTCCACCATAATTTGCTAAATAAATGTTGCCAAATCAGACAAGGTGATTTTCAGGATTTGTTTTATCATTTTGACTCTCATAGTTGAGATCTACCTATGATTTCAATTACAGGCCTTTCTCATCTTTTTAAGTGGGAGAACTTGCAGAATTGGTGGCTGACTAAATACCTTTTTCCCCATTGTATATTTCCTTGTGATTCTCTTCTCTTTTAAAAAAAAAAAATCCTAAAATGTGAGACAAGTCTCGGGGATCATTCACATTCACATTCATTTTTGGTCCGAGTGCTACCCATAAAAAAAACAGACATCACTCGGACCAATGTTAGTCAATGGGGCCATGCAGATGAATTTTCTTTTTCGCTGCTCGTATCTGCTTGCGAAAAATAAGCAGCATGAACTAGTTTCTTCCAAAAATCAGATGACACTCACCCATTCAAGTCTATGGGTGCAAGAGAAAAATCTGATGCCATAAGGAGTCACAGCATGGCATCCAAATTTTTACGGATACATTGTAATTCAATGGGGCAGATATGTATTCTTCTAGCTCGGGTCATGGTCTCTTAACTGGCCTCTGGTAAAATGTCAAATTTGTGTTTCCCTTGATGGTGCCTTGACTGTTGTTCTGTAGAGTCTTTGTTGATGGAGCCATGGTGTCCTGGCTTTTGTTTTGTAGAGACTCACTGCAGAAGGATATAGATACTTTTTATACCCACATCTGTGGTTCATGTCATCATCCACAGGCCAGGGGGAAGGTGAGATGAGGCTAACTCGCATTATTTGAGTATTTAATTAATCTGCATACTTTGTCCTGCACTGTTTTACAAGTCAAAAATCTACATGGACTTATTCAATGGTTAATCAGCATATTAGCAAACATTGATAGTTTAATGACCCTGTGTCCCTGCCCTACAAGGATAGCAGACAATAACCTGTAGAAGCTGATATAAGAGGCAGACAGCAGCGATTCAACGATTCACAAACATCAATTTAAGAGTCAAAGTTCAGATTCAGATTATTGTTCATACATGTCTCTTGACCCACTGAAAATATATGTTTGCAATAATTTAAATTAAGTGATGTGTTGTCAAAGCCACACTTGGAATTTTTTTTTACCACTTTCTAATACATCACATGATAAAATGGATGGTGTCATTCAAAAGTACAACTCATCTCGCAAAAAAATATTCCATCATATCACTATGTGGACTGAAAAATAATAAAAGTTTTGGCTTTTGGACTAAGGAAGAAAAAAGGAAGGCGCAAAACCAAAACAAAAAATTGTCTGGTCCATAAGGAGTTAAGTAAAGTTTTAAACATATGTTGTAGTCTAATTGGAAGTGTGACTTCAGGGACACAATGAAGTTGTATTCTCTCTTAATCCACTCACCTCTTGTCATTAGGGCAGTGCAGGGGACAATTACAGCCATAGATTACCATACAGTGAGTGCTCAGAAATAACTACTTCTTCACTTTGACTGAAATCCTGTTCTGAACTCACATGATTAGGCCGAGATCACATGAGCGATGTCTCTCTGCAAGAGAATCGGATCAATTATGCTAAAGACACTCTGATTTGAGCTTGAGCCTGAGTCTCATTTTGCTGTGACCCGATTCTCTCGCATAATTTTTCCATCTTCTCCATTGTCTGAGGCCACGTGTGTCGGACTGCACAGAGATGTCATCGGAGTGCAGTACTGTGTTTCACACACACCCATAGATTTGTTTGGACGCGCGTGGTCCGATTTCGAGGAACTACTTACAGCATGCTGCGACTTTTATTTTCTCATGCCGAGTTAACACGAGAAAAAACATTGATTGCACTGCCCAAATTATAACACTGGGTCGAGTGCTATGAGATGTAAGATCAGATAGCACTCATCTGAGTTATACGTTCGTGTAAGCGAGCCCTTACAAAATAGGATTTCAAGCAAGGAGCAGAGGAAGAGATTACAGCGTGCTCCATGTGTACAGAGTACTCACTGTTCTCAGCTCCGATGCTGCCCCAATGAGTGGCTACAGGAAGAATATAACTTAATTTCCCCCTGCAGCTGCACTACTATTTAGACTGCTGCAAATGTTTAAAATTCTATTTACCTGCAGATTACCTCTTTGACCAACGTTAATACTTTTTTTGTTAACAATTTTTCTTTACTTTAACTTAACATTCAGTTAATGAAAAAAAGCCTAATTACTGTTAATAAGCAGCTGCTTAGCTTATTATGTAAAAGGTGCATGTGGTGGTGCTATCAGTTCATTCTTACTCTAACATTATTCACATCAGCGAAAACACCAGATGTTGCAGAAAAGCAAAATATCTTCTAATTTTCAATTGCAAACAGAATAAAATGCAGTTTTTATTTAGATATAGTCCTTTTTTTCTTCAGTCAGACTACTAAAAAAATCTAGCAAAGATGAATCTTCCATTAGACACAAGTGGTACAAGAGAAAGAGGGGATGGTGTTCGGTGTCAGTTTCAGATTATAGCTCATGCAGTTGGAGATGGTATCCTGGTAATCTGCAGATATGGGGTTAATTTTCATGTTAATATTGCTCTACAGCCTTGCGGCCACTGCACTGATATTGCAACTACCAGGAGGAAGTGAACTTTATTTCTCCCAGCAGCCTCCTTGCTTACAATGATAAAGGCGTGACTTTCGTCACCACTCAGTACATAGTGGTGAGTCATGGTTACAACCTCCGCTCACTAACTGACAGCCGACTCATCACTCATGCACTGCTGAGCTGGCTGTCAGTCAGTGTGGTTATAGCCATCATTCACTATTTACTGAGGGTTGACTGAAGCCGCGCCTCGACTTTGGAATGCTATTAGCCTGCGGATTAACCACATATCTGCAGATTAATAGCAGTTTTCTGACATGACAATTTCCTTTTAAGTATATTCACAAATATTGCCCAAACAATTGCAATTAATCCCCTGGCGGGTAATACACCACAGAACACTGATAATACTATTGTGGTAACAAAAGAGTACAATAAAAAATTGGTACCACACAATGGTGTATATGTGTTAAAAATATCATACTTTATTGAACCATTAAAACAAGGTACACAAAAAAAATGCTGGAAAAATAATGAGGGACTAAAAGTCCATGGAACCTCACGCCACAGCACTACAAATTATCTCAATAGTAATCCATATGATAATCATAATGCCAAAATGTTGGATATGCATATGTAAAACACAACACCAACTATATAGATCACATGGAAGAAGGAAAACCGCAACAGCAATATTCCCTAATAAACATGTACCCTCAGCGGGTGTACCCAAATTGAAATATTTGGAACATGCCTAGCGTGTACTATAATCCAAAATAGCCCTATTGACAGACGCTACCCTTATGAAATGAGAAGAAATAAAGTATATGGTGACCGATTATATACTAATATGTGCTGGTGGAGATCCCTGGACGTCCCTCTGCCCCGACGCACAGCTTCCTCAGGAGGCGTGTCAGGGCAGGGGGCAATCTGGTTTAAAATAATACCGCTTGTGCAATTAATTAGGAGATAGTTAAAACCTGTGTCTATAATGACCGCTATGCTAAGCGGCTAATGGCGCCTGCGTGGCACGAAAACAAAGGTCCTGTTCCAAAACCAAGTACTAAGGCATGCATGGCGCATGCGCGGTATCACATGAGGATTGCCATCCAATAGGAACGATAGGTGGCGGTCACATGGTCCGGTAACGCCAGGTCCTCAAAGGAATTGTGTGCACCTAAACCACTGCAGTCCGCTTTATATCCTCCGGCAGCTCAATATACCCCGCATGCGTATTACCACAGAATGGGAGGACTAGTGTGGGAGTATTATTAAATGTGATTTTATAGTGTGTAACCATTATAAGCATTTCTACCGTAAGATCTATGTGACAGTTATATAATACTACACAGAAATATATATATGTCAGAATTCAGATACATTATAATAATAAGAAATCAAACATGTGTAAATATTTACAAGACACTAATTTTTGCCAGCTATTAAAAAGCACAATTTATAGTGCCCATATTAAATAGGTAAAGTGCTGATGGTGATTATAAATTGGACATGACAGATATAAATGTATATGTACAACATTATATCACAAATATTTAACATACACAAAAAGCATGACCATATATATATATATATATATATATATATATATATATAAATACATATATAAAGTGACAGTGCAATACCCCCCAAAAAAAGGTATTTCCCACTTAAAGGAAAAAGGACTTTTAAGTATATGTAGTTTACATAGTTATGTATACTTTAGAATATGTATTTAGGACTTTCTGTAATTCTCATTCTTATCAATGAATCATAGGATACCAGTTAGATGATTGGTTGCTGGAATACTGGTAGTGATAATTTAGATGGGCAACATTCATTTAGGTTGCATATACAATACGTTTAAGATGCGAAACAAAAGATTAAGAGGTCTCCGTGCTTTCTTGATCAAAGGCGGTGGGCGCCGGATCTCACTGGTGAAGCAAGGAAAAACATGTAGAAGAAGATAAAATCCAACAGGTAAAATCGAAATTCTATATTAGAACTATGACTAAGGATATTTGTTGTGCCAGTTTTTTAACAGGTTTTTTTGGATGGATCCTTTTGTTTTAAAGATGTTATAATAAAGACTTTTGATTTTACCTGTTTGATGTGTCACACCATTTTGTCTTCCTCTACAATATGTTGGCTTCTCTTATTTCTTGCCGTGATTTTTGGCAAAAGCACAGCATAACCACAATATATCTATCCCCTATGGGCATCATTTATGCTCACGTTTGAGTAGAATCTGAAATGAAAAAAAAAAATCTGGCAGGTGCTGATTATTTCATTTTTTTCACGTATAATGTGCTCCTGTCAAATGGTTCTTTGAATTTGGTTTACATTTCTGAGCATAATATGAAATGCACTTGCATTCAGAAGGATTAAGGTGCAATAAAATATGCTACGTTATTGAATTAAGAAGCCACGGCCATGTAGAGGTTTAGCATAATTTAAAGCTGTGTAGTAGAAGATTATGTTTTCAGTATTCAGTTACATATAACGCATTTTCTTAATTTGGGTTCAGTAAATAGATTAATATACTTTATATTCAGCGAATTGCTTCTAATAATGTTTTGCAGTTTAATAATAAGCATTTCTGCCAACAATGTTATTTACTGATTTTTTCCTTACATATAAAGAAATTGTAATTCCTCAGCAGATATGCAGATAAGTACCGTACGTCAAAACACAATAATAATCAGACTATTTTAAAAGGCGTTATAATCAGGGTTGCCAACTGGACTTTTTTTTTTTCTGGAAGGCTTACCAAAAACTCACGGTCAGACAAAGAATTTTACGGACACATTGGAAAACCATAATAAATCATGATGAGAGGTGATACGTGTCTACTGTCCGTAATTCTAAAGACATCAGCTGTAAAATGATAATTGCAGTCATAATAATCTGTATAAGTTTTGTTCAGCTTTAAAGATAACCATGGACGCCTTACATTTTTTACGGACAAGGCAAAAAAGTGCTCTATTCTTACGGACTGTCCTGGAATTTTTGTATGGTTGGTAACCCAGGTTATAATATGATAGGGACTGTACATAGGCTACATTTCACCTGGAGGGATTATTTAGCACCATTTTACATCAGTGTTTCTAAGAGTTGTACATCCTTCACCAGGAGTAAAAGTCAAAATCCTAAAAACTTAATCCAATACATATTGTGGCAGGTCAGCTCACTCAGCTGCTTCCCAAGGTAGACACAGGAACACTTTATAGTAAAACCTCTGGGTGGTTTATTGCTTCATAAACCATAAAGCCAAAACAGCAACAAAAACAGCCTTTCTGGCACAAATGAAATTAAAAAGTCCATACAAAGTCCTTCCCAGTATGGCTCCAGCCTTCTGGGACAAACACACAAGGCAGCTCTCACCGGAGCTGCAGCCTGGAGGCTTTCTACCTCCGAACAGACCAGAGAGGAAAAAAAACTGTGGCTGGACATTTAACTCACTCCAACCACACCCTAGAGGTGGAGATACTGTATGGCAGGGGTCCTCAAACTATGGCCCGGGGGCCACATGCGGCCCGCGAAGGACTTTTATCCGGCCCCTGGCCAGGCTGACATTAACCGCACTGATTGCACCGCCCTCACTGCCGTGGTGAACCAATCAGCGCTGCAGCCGTGATGAACCAATCAGCGCTGCAGCTCACAAACACTGCCACCCCCCCTGACACGCCCACTAAAGAACTAGACTGCAGAGTGCAAACTCACGGGCGGGACGAGGCGCCGAGGAAAGGTGTTGTGAAGCCCTCAATATGCAGCAGAGACCACACAGACGACGTGATTGTCATCACGCCGCCTGCGCGGCCTAATGACATCACGCCGCCTGTGCCGGAAGAAGACTGAGACGAGCGGGCGCCTCTTCAGAACAGTGGGGGACATAGGTGAGTACTGTTTTTTTTTTTTTTAACTCCGGGTCCTATTGGGGACCTGTGCTGCAAAATGGGGACATTTACCTGCCTACTAGGGACCTGTGCTACGTATTGGGGACCTGTGCTACCTACTGGGGACCTGTATCTGCCTATTGGGGACCTGTGCTACCTATTGGGGACCTGAATCTGCCTATTGGGGACCTGTATCTGCCTATTGTGGACCTGTGCTGCCTATTGGGGACCTGTGCCTGCCTATTGGGGACCTGTGCTACCTACTGGGGACCTGTACCTGCCTATTGGGACCTGTACCTGCCTATTGGGGACCTGTGTTGCCTATTGGGGACCTGTGCTGCCTATTGGGGACATTTACCTGCCTATTAGGGACCTGTGCTGCCTATTGGGGACCTGTGCTACCTATTGGGGACCTGTTCCTGCCTATTGGGGACCTGTGCTGCCTATTGGGGACATTTACCTGCCTATTAGGGACCTGTGCTGCCTATTGGGGACATTTACCTGCCTATTGGGGACCTGTGCTACCTATTGGGGACATTTACCTGCTTATTAGGGACCTGTGCTGCCTATTGGGGACCTGTACCTGCCTATTGGGGACCTGTGCTGCCTATTGGGGAGCTGTGCTGCCTATTGGGGACATTTACCTGCCTATTAGGGACCTGTGCTGCCTATTGGGGACCTGTGCTGCCTATTGGGGACATTTACCTGCCTATTAGGGACCTGTGCTGCCTATTGGGGACCTGTGCTACCTATTTGCGACCTGTGCTGCTTACTGGGGACATTTACCTGCCTTTTAGGGACCAATGCTGCCTCTTGGGGATTCTTGCACCACACTAGTCTGAGCCTGAGGTAAAAGTGGAGTTCCACCAATATGGGCACTGGTGAGGCTGCACCGATGGGCACTGATCAGGCTGCTTTGATGGGCACTGATCAGGCTGCATTGATGGGCAGTGCAGTCTGTATGTCTCTGTATGGGCAATTTTATTGCTGGTATATTGTTTTTGTAGCGCTGTATATATGTTGGTATTTTACTAATAGCAATTTTGAATCCCTAGGAAACAATGATATCAAGAAAGAGAAAAAATTGACTCGAAGTGTAGGATATTCGAAGAACCCAAAAGAATCGGTAAGTTTGATGATTTAACTTTACTTCTTCATTTTTAATATTGTATTTGTTCCTATTTTGTTTTATGATTTCTAAATAAGATATGTGCAGTGTGCATATGAATTTGGTGCTAATTTTTTTTAAACTATATTCCGGCCCACCAATGGTCCGAGAGACCGTGATCTGGCCCCCTGTTTGAAAAGTTTGAGGACCCCTGCTGTATGGTATGTAGGTGTTCCGCCCAGCTCTTACACCTACTCACCATGAAACCCAGACCCTGGTAACGAATGATTTACTCTCAGCACATATCATGCTGGAGGGAAACTTATGGGTTTCATATCACGCAGGGTAACAAATTTTGTGACACATATCTCCCCTCACATACGGCGCCAGTGGCCCTGCCAAAATACTTAAAAATAATGGTGGTGGTAGTGGGGATATTTCAATGAATTTCGAGCAATAATCAGCCATGCTGGATCTACAACACATGAGACAAAAAGGAACTGAGGGCACCACCAAATAAATGGGTTACACCTGTGTCATGTCAAAAGAAACCATGAACAAACAATAAGAAAGAAAAAAGAAACCTGCCATATATACAGAGATTACCTTGAAATACAATGATATTTTATTGGTACTACAGAAAGCCAGAAAAACATTAAAAACAATTAAAAAGTCATGAAATGAGATACAATAGTCCTCTATAGAGCTACAGCCATCAATCAATTAAACCAAAATAAAGATTTATAATGCACTATTCAGATCTCCATACAGGACCTATAGATATGCATAGTCAGCACACGTAAAGGAAAAATTGTCCTCTATACATTGCTATGCGAAAGCTTATAAAGTGTTACAGTGCTCCAGGTATACACTATATATTGCTCAAATATGCTAAAGATGTATCTAATAGATGGTCTGATAAAAATATCAAGGAATGAATAGCAGAATGCAACATTGCTTGAATAGCACAAGACTGTCAGTGCATAAACAACAGCGTGCAAAGCACTTGAACACGATATATGCAAAAACTGTAAGGCATCTAAATGCTGTACAACCTGCAAAGATGCAAAGATGCAAAGTTTCTCATGTAAGGTGCTAAAAAATATGCACCCCTACAAATTAAGTGCATTAATCTTGTATATGGTCAATGGTGTTATAACCAGAGATCATATAAAAGATTAACAAAAAAATATATACACACATGGTCAAAACTGTTGGTACCCCTCATTTAATGACAGAAAAACCCACAATGGTCACATAAATAACTTGAATCTGACAAAAGTAATAATAAAAAAATCTATGAAAATGGACAAATAAAAGTCAGACATTGCTTTTCTACCATGCTTCCACAGAATTAAAAAAAAAAAACTCATGAAATAGGCCTGGACAGAAATTATGGTATCCTTAAACTTAATATTTTGTTGCACAATCTTTTGAGGCAATCACTGCAATCAAACGATTCCTGTAACTGCCATTGAGACTTCTGCACCTCTCAACAGGTATTTTGGCTCATAGTCATAGTCATAGTCATTTTGGACTGCTCCATCTGGCTGCACGGGAGTGATGCAGATATGCTTCAGGTATGGATTGCATTTGATATGGTCTTGCTTTTAAAACATTTAGGAGGCCGCAATGGCACAGTGAATAAATAAAAATGTAGAGTAGGACCCCCCATATGAGATTGCCTTGGCGTGGCGGCTCAATATATTGATCAATATTTTGCTAAATGTCTCATTTTGAATGCAGTAAGATATGTGCATATGCACCTCATGTTATGCGTTCTGACCACTGGCAGTGCTGGCTCTTCTCTTTTTTTATTGCAAATTGGTTTTGTGGCTGACCACCACTGTTGCCGTGCACGCTGGGTCATGTTCGCCATCTTTTCTGTGTTTATTGTGATTGATCTAGGCTGCTGTGCACACTCACGGCAGCCCCGCCCTGCCCCAGGCTTTATTTATTTTTGCATCCATGTCTGAGCCTGCATTGCCCTTCATCTGTGTTTGCTGGTCAGGCAGTGTGTGGAGGTCAAACCTGAGATGTCTGTGTTCAGACCTGGTTGGCCTTTATCTGCACCTGCTCCATCTGGCTGCACGGGAGTGATGCAGATATGCTTCAGGTATGGATTGCATTTGATATGGTCTTGCTTTTAAAACATTTAGGAGGCCGCAATGGCACAGTGAATAAATAAAAATGTAGAGTAGGACCCCCCATATGAGATTGCCTTGGCGTGGCGGGGTGGCTCAATATATTGATCAATATTTTGCTAAATGTCTCATTTTGAATGCAGTAAGATATGTGCATATGCACCTCATGTTATGCGTTCTGACCACTGGCAGTGCTGGCTCTTCTCTTTTTTTATTGCAAATTGGTTTTGTGGCTGACCACCACTGTTGCCGTGCACGCTGGGTCATGTTCGCCATCTTTTCTGTGTTTATTGTGATTGATCTAGGCTGCTGTGCACACTCACGGCAGCCCCGCCCTGCCCCAGGCTTTATTTATTTTTGCATCCATGTCTGAGCCTGCATTGCCCTTCATCTGTGTTTGCTGGTCAGGCAGTGTGTGGAGGTCAAACCTGAGATGTCTGTGTTCAGACCTGGTTGGCCTTTATCTGCACCTGCTCCATCTGGCTGCACGGGAGTGATGCAGATATGCTTCAGGTATGGATTGCATTTGATATGGTCTTGCTTTTAAAACATTTAGGAGGCCGCAATGGCACAGTGAATAAATAAAAATGTAGAGTAGGACCCCCCATATGAGATTGCCTTGGCGTGGCGGGGTGGCTCAATATATTGATCAATATTTTGCTAAATGTCTCATTTTGAATGCAGTAAGATATGTGCATATGCACCTCATGTTATGCGTTCTGACCACTGGCAGTGCTGGCTCTTCTCTTTTTTTATTTTGGACAACTGACCTAGACACTTAATAAGGGTTCAGACGCTGTGGTAACTTTTCATCTGGTGGTTGTAATGTATGCCCTTATACTATTGGACAAGATGGAATCTCTCTTCCTATGTTTCCATTTCAGATTCAATCCAAAACTTATTTCAACTACAAATCTCGGAACATGGTAGATGCTATTACATGTGGTTGCCCAAAGATCTACTTGGGACAAACAACTCAGGAATAGAGTAGTGGGAATGTGGACAGAGCAGGAGACATTGCCGAACACACATCAGGGGATCAGCTGACATTACTGAACCCCAGTAACACAGGAACAAGTGTTGATTGTGCAGATGGCACTTCTGAGCAGCAACTGGCGGTGTTGGAGGCCAGGGTAAATACTAGAGACAGAGTGAAGCCAGAGGCCTAATTGGAGCATGTTTGAAATCAGTAGTAGTGTGAATGTGGAGGCAGCAGTAGACATTGCCGGACACACAGCAGGGGAGCAGCTGGCGTTACTGAACCCCACTTACACTGGAGCATGTGTTTTTCTCTGTGCAGACTGCACTTCTGTGCAGCAACTGGCGGTGTTGGAGCCCAGGGCCAATCAGGGTTTAGGCTGAGGCCTAATTGGAGCAAGTTTTATATCTGATGTAGTTTGAATGTGGATGCAGCAGGAGACTTTGCCGGACACACAGCAGGGGAGCAGCTGGCGTTACTGAACCCCACAAACACCGGAGCATGTGTTTTTCTCTGTGCAGACGGCACTTCTGAGCAGCAACTGGCGGTGTTGGAGCTCAGGTTCAATCAGGGTTTAGGCTGAGGCCTAATTGGAGCAAGTTTTATATCTGATGTAGTTTGAATGTGGAGGCAGCAGGAGACTTTGCCGAACACACAGCAGGGGAGCAGCTGGCGTTACTGAACCCCACTATCACTGGAGCATGTGTTTTTCTCTGTGCAGACGGCACTTCTGAGCAGCAACTGGCGGTGTTGGAGCCCAGGGTCAATCAGAGTTTAGGTTGAGGCCTAATTGGAGCAAGTGTAAAATCTGATGTAGCTTGAATGTGGAGGGAGCAGGAGATATTGCCGGACACACAGCAGGGGAGCAGCTGGCGTTACTGAACCCCACTAACACAGGAGCTAGTGTTTTTCTCTGTGCAGACGGCACTTCTGAGCAGCAACTGGCAGTGCTGGAGCCCAGGGTCAATCATGGAGTAGGCTGAGGCCTACTTGGAGCAAGTGTAAAATCTGATGTAGTTTGAATGTGGAGGGAGCAGGAGATATTGCCGGACACATAGCAGGGAAGCAGCTGGCATTATTGAACCCCACTAACACAGGAGCTAGTGTTTTTCTCTGTGCAGACGGCACTTCTGTGCAACAACTGGCGGTGTTGGAGTGCAGGGATTACAGTTCAGGTGGTAGAAACATGAACACAACAGGAGACCTGGATACTGTTGCCAACCAATTATTTATTCTGGAAGAGGACTGGCAAATTCTGGCGAGATCCAGGCCTTGTTCATTTTCAGAAAAGTAAGCTGGTCAACGTTATCGGAGGATAGTCGCGTGCGACGGTCTGTTAGTACACCACCTGCGGCACTAAAGACGCGTTCCGATAATACTCTAGCAGCAGGGCAAGCCAGCACCTCCAATGCATACTGGCTAAGCTCTGGCCATGGATCCAGCTTACAGACCCAAAACTTGAAGGGGGAAGAGCCGTCTGGGAGTACACTGACAGGGCAAGACATGTAGTCTGTCACCATCTGACGGAAACATTGCCTCCTGCTGACTGGAGCCGTCTGTGATGGTTTAGACATTTTTGGCGGGCACACAAAACTTTGCCACATTTCGGCCATACTGGTCTTGCCTTGTGCTGAGGCGCTGCCTCTGCTCCCTCTTTGTGCAGAGCTTCCTCCACTGCCTCGACGCACAGAGCTGCTTTGTAAAGCATTAGCAGCACTGCTCTCGGGTGGAATGGACAACATGATGGAATGCACCAGTGTGTCTTGGTACTCCCGCATTTTACGCTCCCAATTCAACGGTGTTATGAGGCTTTGTAAGTTGTCCCGGTAGCGAGGATCTAGGAGGGTGTGTACCCAATAATCAGCCGTGTTGAGAATGTGGGCGATGCGGCGGTCGTTTCTCAGGCACTGCAGCATGAAATCAACCATGTGCTGCAGACTCCCAACTGCCCAAGAAACGCTGTCCCCTGCTTGAGGCGTCATCTCTGCCTGCTCTGCATCACCCCACCCTCGCTGTACATACTGACTACTAGAGCATTGTGTACCTCCCTCTTCTGGAGAGATGTCTTCCTCCTCCATTGACTCCTCCTCATCCTCCTCACAAAGTGTCCCCTGCCTAGGCCTTTGTGAGGAACCACGTAGCGCAGATTGTCCAGAAGCAGATGGTATTTGTGACTCCTCATCCTCCACCTTTTCCAAAACCTCCTCCCTTAGTGCTTGCAGTGTTTTTTGAAGCAGGCAGATAAGGGGGACAGTCATGCTGACTAGTGCATCATCTGCACTCGCCATCCGCGTGGAATCATCGAAGGCACGCAAAACGTGGCAGATGTCCTTCATAGAGGCCCACTCAGTGGTGCTGAAGTGTGACCGGCGCACAGTGCGACTTGCTTGTGCCTGATGCACCTGGTACTCCATTACTGCTGCCTGCTGCTCACACAACCGCTCCAACATATGTAATGTTGAATTCCACCTGGTGGGTAGGTCACATATGATGTGATGTTCCGGAAGGCAGAATCGGCGCTGCAGAGCTGCAATGCGCGATCTTGCCATGCTAGAACGCCGCAAGTGAGCGCACTCTATGCGGACCTGGTGCAGCAGTGCATCAAGATCCGGATAGTCCCTCAGAAAGCTCTGCATGACCAAGTTGAGCACATGTGCCAGACATGGGATGTGAGTAAGGTTGCCTAGGCCTAGAGCTGCCACCAGATTTCGGCCATTGTCACACACTACCAAGCCTGGCTGGAGATTCGCTGGCACAAACCACACGTCGCTCTCCTGCTTGATGGCATTCCAGAGCTCCTGCCCTGTGTGGCTTCGATTCCACAAAGAAATTAATTTCAGTATGGCCTGTTGACGTTTGGCCACGGCTGTACTCATATCGGTCGTAACAGGCTCCTGCAGCTCTGATTCAGAGGAACTGGAGTATGAGGAGGAGTCAATGTGTACAGACTGGATTCCTGCAATCCTTGGAGTTGGCAGAACACATACAGCGCCACTCTCAAGATCTGTACCCGGCTCCACAACATTGAATCGATGGGCAGTGAGGGAAAGGTATCGTCCCTGTCCATGGTTACTGGTCCACACATCGGTGGTCAGGTGGAAATTGCTACTGACGGCGTTTAGTAGCGCATGTTTAATTTTTCCCTCCACATGCTTTTGCAGGGCAGGGACGGCTTGCCTGCTGAAATAAAAGTGGCTGGGCACGGTGTATTGTGGGACTGCCAATGCCATGAAGTTACGGAAGGTGTCAGTCTCCACCAGCCTGACTGAGAGCATTTCAAAGGCCAGTAGTTTTGCAATGCCAGCATTCAGAGCCTGTGCTCGGGGATGGTTTGCCAAGTATGGCAGCCTTTTCTCCCATGCCTGTGCTACCGATGGCTGTAGAGTGGCCTGGGAGTGTGAGGATGACAGGGAACGTGGTGCTGTGGGTGGAATGTCACTGGGTCTCTGGACAACAGTGCCAGAGGTTCTTCCATGGCGATCCTGTAAGGAAGCCAAACCAGCTGTGTGTGAGCTGGAGGAAGAGGCTACAACACAAGCTGAAGAGGTGGTGCTGTAGGTTGGCCTACGTCTTCAGTGTGTCTTTGTAACTCCACCACGTGCTTGGTCCGCACATTTTTCCACATATTTGTGGTATTCAGGTTGCTGACACATTTCCCTCTTTTGACTTTCTGATTACACAGCTTGCATTTGACAAAGCAAATGTCATCTGCAACTGTGTCAAAAAAGGACCAGGCACTGCAAGTCCTGGGAGCGCCCGTTTTGGGTTTTGGAAGAGGAATGCTCCTAACGGGTGCCGAAGTGAAGGCTACAGGCAACTAAGTCTGCCCCCTCCCTCTCCCTCCTGTTTTGGCCATTCAGGGAATCTCTTCCTCAGAGCTGCTCCCACCACCTTCCTGTTCCTCACGCCATGATGGGTGAAGGACCTCATCATCTACACTCCCCTCTTCAAACACCTGCTTCTCCTGGGTAGTCTCGCCAGCACAGTATGCACCAGAAAGTGGCAGCTGAGTCTCATCATCTGATGCGTACTGAGGTGTGCTGACCATAGGCACTGGCCCACCCGCCTCTTCAGATTCAGAGGGACAAAGCAGTTGCGCATCACTGCATACTCCCTCTTCTTCACATTCTAGAATGCTGCTTGGCTGGCCCCCTGTTTCCAAGCCAAGAGATTAAGAGAACAGAAGCAGAGATGGCTCCTGTCCAGGGCTCTCTGACTGCCTGGGCAATTTGGCAGGTGGTGAAGAGACAGATGGTTGCTCTTCAGTGCTTTGGCCCTGAGAGGATGTGGAAGTAATTGAAGTTGATGCGCTAGCTGCCATCCATCCGACAACGGCTTCAATTTGTTTGTCCCGCAGCAGTGGGGTACGGCGAGGCCCTACAAAGCTGCGCATAAAGGACTGTTGCCTGGTAAAACTGGGGGATGCTGAGTCACTGGTGCCCGCAGCAGGCACAGAATCCCCATGTCCTCTCCCTGCTGAAACTCCATGCCCACGACCACGTGCCTTACTCCCTGCCTTCTTCATCTTGGTAGACTGATAAAGATAGGCAGAAAAGTACAAAGGGGGGGCTTAGTGTGCTTATTCCTGAACAGCTGCTAACAGGTATAAGAAACACTAATTTTATAAAGTGTGTGGACTACACTTTAATATGAGCTAATGTGGCCTACACAACTGTCAAGTGGAGTGTTTGGTGAACTTTATTCAAAAAAAAAAAAAAAGGATGTGACCAAAGATGTGAAAGCGATAGTATCACAAACTTTTTGGAGCTATTACAATGAAGGAAGGTAACCTACAATGCAATAGATGAGGCTCCAAAAAATAGGCTAATACTCATCTGGCTGCGGCTGCAGTGCACAAGCAAGCAAAAAGGCTCCTCTATCTACTCCTATATAGTGTTTTCAACCAGCCAATGTAGATGGATACGTATGGAAGCACACTAATAGGAGATAAAAATCATGAAAAATGAGCTGCAATAAAACAGAAAAAAGGACTATGTATGAGGCAGTGATGCACGCTGAGCGGACTACAACCAGAGGTGGCTGCAGAACACACTACAACGTGAGCTGTACTCACACACAGAGACCTCACAGACAGCCGTGAACAGTGCAGAGAACTGGGCACTAGCACTGAAAGGCTGCAGAAAGGCTCCGCTATCTACTCCTATAGTGTTTGCAACCAATGTAGATGGATACGGATGGATGCACACTAATAGGAGAATTAATGAAAAATGAGCAGCAATAAAACAAAAATAAATATGTATGAGGCAGTGACGCACGCTGAGCGGCCTACAACCAGAGGTGGCTGCAGGACACACTACAGCGTGAGCTGCACTCACACAGCCGTTGCAGACAGCTGTGAACAGCGCTGCAAGGCAAAAGAAAGCTACAGTAATTCATAATGTAGAAAACAAAAAGCAAAAAACACAAATATCCTGAACTAAAAAGTAAAAAATATACTGCAAATAATGCATAAAGGTAATAATAATAATAAGGGTATTTAGTAAACATAATTTTGATCAAAATAATGTACAAGCCATCCCGCCACGTCACGGCAACCCTTGTGGGACAGTCCCTACTCTAGTATTTAAAACCTTTTCACTTGCCAAGTGGCGTGAATGTGAATAAGGGTCGAGCCGGCTGAACCACTAGTAACAGCTTAGGCCAGACTGGATGTGTTTCCCAGCTCAGAAAGAGGGCGGTCACACCCATATATGCACTGAATGCATAATGTAGCCTGGGTAAAGCACAATACTATATAGCAAATCGCTATCTCTAAGTGACCCTCAGAGTCTTGAACAGCAGCCTGTCCCTAACTGAATTCACAGCAGAGTGAACCCTAAATGGCGGCTTTTATAGTGCATCATGACATCATTTCAGCAGTCAATCACAGCCATGCCATTAGTTAACATGCCTAACAGGATGTGCCCACAATTCTGAGGATTCCTCATTGGCTGAATCAAATCAAACTGGCTCATAGCATTATGGGAACTTCCAATTGCGATATTCGATATGCAAAAAGTATCGGAACTCAGTATCGGAATTCCGATACCACGAATATCGGCCGATACCCGATATTTGCGGTATCGGAATGCTCAACACTACTCAGGAACCGAAAAAGAGAAGTAGCTACACATTTTGGACCTTTAACAACCTGCCTGTATGGCATTATCCTGTGCGTCCATTTAGCTATCAATATACTGGTGCTTATACATTTATAGGTATGTGCATCTATTACTCCAGCACTTTGATAAATATATATGCATATTATTAAGACTATGACTTAACAATTCTTAAGGTTCTTAGCCTTCGTGGCAACTAAACTAGGTTGAGACGGAACATGGTAGATTAGTTTGGTCTCACTTAGTAAAATTCCCCAATATTTAGACAAAATCTCCCGAACCTCATGCAACTGATTGTTGTAAGTGGTAATAACATTCAAAGGTTTAATAGAGCTTTGAAAACGTAGCTGAAGTAAAGAATCATGATTATAGTTGAGCGACTTTGGTCAGATCGGGTTTCATGAAACAAAATTTGAGTCGGATGAAACTGGTCCGACTAGGGCAAAAAAAGTCGGAGTTTGGTCCGAAACCCGACCCCAATGCAAGTCAATGGGGAATAAAAGTCAGCATTGAGCGGATGACATTCATCCACTCAATGCCGACTTTTATTCCCCATTGACTTGCATTGAGGTCGGATTTCGGACGAAACTCCGACTTTTTTTGCCCTAGTCGGACCAGTTTCATCCGACTCAAATTTTGTTTCATGAAACCTGATCCGACCAAAGTTGCTCAACTCTAATCATGATCACTATGTTTTGCTGCCAGAAAGGCTCTGGAAATTACATTTTGTGAATAGTCCATATTTTTAAGACGGGTGGTCAAATCCTTTGCCCGTGATAAAAATTCATTCTGAGTATTACAATTTCTCCTGAAATGAAAAAATTGTCCCTTGGGGATACCATTCTTCAAATTAGAAGGATGAAAGCTAGAATGGTGTATAAGGCTGTTGGTTGATGTTGGTTTATGATATAGTGTGATAATGATTTGAAAATCCTCAATAGACAACTTGAGATCCAAGAATTTCACAGTGGATGGGGAGAAATTTTTCGTATGCAGAGTCCGGTAATCAAAATATGTTATTGGCTGCTGTGGTCTGCAAAGGCATCAACCGAGATGACAAAGCTCTCGCTATGATGGAGTGAGCTTTGTCATCTCAATTGCTGTCTATACAGAAGAAAACACCTTAAGGCACTCATTTCCACTAATGCACCCTGCATAGTCAGCAACTGAGATGACAAAGGTTGCACTGTGCTCTCCCACAACTCACCGACTTTACTTTGATTTGTAATTTTGGTGAGAGACAGAGGCCTCCTGATGACGTTGTTTCAAATTTAAAAAGAAGGTCCTTTTAAAAAAGTTTGCGAAGCTGGCCAGACTGGCATAAAAATGTCTAAAATTAGAAGATTTTTACACAATTAGAAAATATTAAAAAATTGTGCAACATTTCCAACACTTTTATGCAGGCTTTCTGGCAAAAACTATTTGATGAATTAGACGTTTAGCTTTTACTTACTTTTTCAAACCCTAACTTGTATTAGGGCTAGGGCTAGT
This sequence comes from Dendrobates tinctorius, assembly GCF_039654945.1. Classification (NCBI taxonomy): domain Eukaryota; kingdom Metazoa; phylum Chordata; class Amphibia; order Anura; family Dendrobatidae; genus Dendrobates; species Dendrobates tinctorius. The sequence goes on from NW_027361738.1 coordinate 12,652,223, forward strand.
ATTAAGACTAGGATTGGGGATAGTGCTTAGTTTTAGGGTTTTTGTGGTCATTTTTGTGGTTTTTATGTAAATATGTAATTAAAAATAAGGTTAAAAAAATGTCAATTATTTATAAAACTTTGTCAAATTTGGGGAAAAAGCAGAAAATAATTTGAGAATCAAAGGGCAAACTATTACATCAATATGTTTTTTTTAAAAAAACACTTGTGCTTGTGGATAAAAAGTTAAATATTGGACTTCTCTAAGGGACTCAGGGAGTGCTTAGGGTCTACAGGTTACAGGGCACAAAGTACCGTACCTGCTTTGCCCTTGGTGCTGCTGACTCTCGCTACGTCTCTGGCACAACGTTGTACTCACAAGGTGACTGGTGCAAGCCTGTGCAAGGCTTTGAAAGAGAGAAACCTTTTAGAGACTCATACACACATACGCACAGCCACGCTACTTTATAGCAATTTACAGCACAGATCCTAAATCACCTTTATTGAATTTGTAATGTATAAACAATGCATTTCTTAATGAACAGAGGAGAATTATGAGATGTCCATCATTTATTAACATAAATATCTGAATATTTATATCAACACTTTGGACAATTCCCGAGACTGCCTGTAGAAAATTCGCCCTGTCAAATATACATTAAGAAAATGCCAAGTTCTCAAAGAGAATGTCACACATTGAGGGTAAAATGGGAATGATTCCTATAAAATTCATTTCTTTGCACATATTGCTCTAATTGGTTATTATGCCAAGGGATATTACCAGGCCTTGTTGTTTTACCGATTCCATTGGGATAACAACCATTTAAGAAATTTAATACAAGAATTATAATTGACTCTATACTGTTTTATTGCACTTTATGCAATAGTGGATCCCAGATGTGCTGTTCTATGTAAATAATGTGTTTTCTTACATTTCACAACTTTGGAGTTTTACCTAGGTGTCAAAGTGAAATCCCTAAAGTCCTAATGACAATCATATTCTTTAAAATAACACTGATTAGTGACAAGGGAAAATACAATAAAAAGTAAGTTTAAAATTCAGAAGCCATTGAAAAACTAAACAAGTTAAAATGACATAAAAGTAATACTTTTCACAATCTCTTATGTCTCTTTACCAATTTGCTGCATATACTGTAGATTTTTTATTTTAGCTATCTTTGTGGCACTCTAGTAGAAACAAGTTGGCCTGGTGGTGTAGTTCTAAGCATTACATACTACTCACAAAAAGTAAGGGATGTTTGTTTTTTGGGTGAAATGTATGGAAAGCATAAAAAGTTCACGCTACAGTGATATTTTATTATGAAAGCAGGGCATTTACCTAGAAGAATGCAATGGTGATTCCCTCATCTCAAACAATTTACTGAAACAAAAGCCAACAAAAGTGGTGGTTATGCCCCTCCAAAAAATGTAACGTAGACATGAGCATGATTTACAGCTTGATATTGATGTCTTACGCTGTACACAATGACTGCTGGCCAGGGCCGATTTTAGGCAAAGTGGGGCCCAAGGCAAAAGTTTAAAATGGGGCCCCAAATGCTAATATATTGCACATCACACAGAAGCATTTCTGTTCTATTTACATGCACTGAGTTCAGGCCGCTAAACGAGTGTGATCGACTATATTGAAGTTGTTTGCTTGTTTCCCGGCCTCTTTACACCAACTGAGAAAGAATGATGGGAACAGAACATGCAAATTGCCTCTTCAGAGAGAAAGTGGACTTGAACTCTATAGCGCCACCTGTTGGTAGTAGTGATCCTACAAGTCACAATCAACCCTTTAACGAGTCTTGTAATATGACTTAGGATAAAAGCTAAATCAGAATCTCAATTTGCAGACATGGTGTTTTGGGCTATTGGTGGCGCTATAGAGTTCAAGTTCTCTTTCTCTCTGAAAAGGTAATTTGCATATTCATTTTCCCAGAGGAGCAATGCACGGCGAATAAGCCTCCTTACCTTGACAAGCCAGAGCTGGAATGGCACTCTCCACAAGGAGAAACCTTACCCCTTAGACCAGGGAACAGAACAATCACTATTAGATCAATCAGTCCCATACAGTATCATGCTATCAGCAGCATATCTACAGTTTACAATGGCGATGTGCTGCTCTGAACAATTATTTTTGTTCTTGCATAAACAATCCAATCACTTGATGAATATGCAGCATTTTGCTTGTTTAGTATAATACACCCCATAGTCCTCCATATTGTAAAATGCACCCCCCATAGTCCTCCATATAATATAATATAATATGCCCCATAGTCCTCCATATAGTATAATACACTTCCCATAGTCCTCCATATAGTGTAATACACTCCCTATAGTTCTCCATATATTAAAATACACTCCTCAGTCCTCCATATAGAATTATACACTACCCATAGTCCTTGATATAATCTAATTCATTCCTCATAGTCCTCTATATATTAAAATACACTCCTCAGTCCTCCATATATTAAAATACACTCCTCAGTCCTCCATATATTAAAATACACTGCTCAGTCCTCCATATAGTATAATACTCGCCTCATAGTGCTCCATATAGTATTATACACTCCCCATAGTCCTCCATATAGTATAATACACTCCTCAGTCATCCATTAGAAACAATAATATGAGAAACCACAAAGATACAGGGAATATATAAGAATATATCAAAATGATTTTTAATAATTTATACAACAAAATACATGTCAAGACAATGGATGCTAGTTTGTCAACCAGAAAAAAATGGATAGGAAATGACACATAACAACAGGCATAGTTGTCATTGTAATAAAGCTAAGTGCTAAGTAGTCTATTTATACTTATGACTAGCAGCAGTCAACAAAACCTTGCAAATAGCAGCAATACTACCATACAGAATGCCCATTTAGATGTTCACAGAAGGAAACTACAAAAGACAGCCATATATATAACAAGGCATAGTGGCCAGTAAATAAAAAAAAAAGTCCTATACTCAAATAACACGAAACAATCACTGACCTCAGGGAGACCAGTCAAAGAAAACACTGCGGCAGCCGGCAAAGGCGCTCAATCACAGTGAAATCCTAGGTGCATTGCTCCCTGGGAAATACGAATATGCAAATAAAATCCATGGAGCCTCATTTAAGAGTCTCAAACATGGGACTAGCCAGATCTTCCTCCAGGAAGACAGACAATGAGAAGTGCCAATAGTGCAAATCAATGAGTTTTTACTGCCAAAGATTTATCCCTGAATACTGCAATACAAATAAACGATCATACAGTGCTTAAATTATAATGTTATCTGTGTTAGTATGTCAAGACCTGCCACATCTCCCCCCGACGCGCGTTTCGGTGTTCCTTCTTCAAAAGGGGCATCAAAGGTCAACTTTGACACAAGGCATGGTTTTTAATATTAGACAGTGTAGGACTATCCCGAACAGAGTTACCGTGTCGTGGTGGGATGGTTTTCATGCTATTTTTGATCAAAAACAGGTTTTACCATAGAATATAATGTAGCCTCATCAAAGAGTATGATGAAATCCTCCCTCATAAAATCTAATACAGACCTTCTCCATAGAATATAATGTTTCCCCCCCAAGAATGGCCCCACAGTTCAGTACTCACTCATTGATATATTTAAAGAAAACACCCAATCCTCACCTCTCCTCATGCCCCGTGCTACTTCCGGCTCGGCTCCGATCTCAGCAGCTGCACTGCCCAGCACACAGCAGGTACGCAATGAAGTTATGTCATCATGCACCCGCAGTGTCAGAGGCAGAGGGGAATGATGGGAGAGGGAGCGTCAGCTGACGCTCTCTCCTCCATCATTGCTTTGAACTGTATCGGCATCCTAGACGCCGGTATAGTTGAATGCGTCGGCGCTGGCAGCGGGAGTTGGCGCTGGCAGCAGGCGACTGGCTAGGGCCTCTGGGGGAGCGGTGGCCCTTGGCAGCTGCCTGGTCTGCCTGCCACTAACGCCGGCCCTGCTGCTGACGCATGGCATAACGCTATTCTTGAAGGGCAGCCCTCAGGCCATTGAGATCCTGCGTGCAAAGTTACGAACCTATGCACGGCGACTCAGTTGATCCCATAGGTTTTCTAGGGGATTCAGGTTTGGAGAAGATGCAGACCACTCCATTTGACGTACCCCAGTCTCCAGCAGCCATTCCCTAATGATGCAATATTGATGAGCTGGAGCACTGTCATCCATCAATATGAAATTAGTGATGTCTTGTTCATGCAGAGGCACAATGACTTGATTAACATCATTAATGATGTTATTCTAGTAGTAAGGGATTGTCACGGTACCACTCACAATCTGTAGAGCACTTCTGTACTGACTAGACACACCTGCCCACACTAACATCACCACCACCAAAGGCTTGTCTGGTGATAACAGTTGCTAAAGCATAGCACTCTCCTTGACATCTCCATCATTGTTGGTGGCCATCATTTCTGCTCAGCAAACCAACTTCCATCAGTGAACAGCTCTGAGACCCACTGATCCCTCATCCATGTACATGCTCACCTGTGCCTGGTGGAGAGGTCAGATACCCTTGCAGGTCGTCAAGCACGCAAACCATGCTGATGTAAATGGTTTCGAATGGTCTGATATGATACTTGGCTTGCCTCTAACCTCCCTTAAATATGGCTGGATTTGTGTGGCATTCATCATCCAGTTTCAAAGGGCATTGTTCACAATGAAGCTGTCACCAACGTAGGATGCGGCTATAGAACATCCACTTCTATGCCTTTCTGTGACTCTTCCAGGCTCTCTGCATCTCTGTAGCAACCTGCTGACAAAACTGTGACTCTCAAAGCTCAGTGGCCACCTCTGCTTGAGAACATCCTGCTTGAAACCATCAAATGAGTCAGTTAAGGCTAGTTTCACACTTGCTTTTTTTTGCAGCGCGTTTTTCCCGCAAAAAAACGCATTGAAAAAACGCATACATAAGCATACAACTGCTGCGTTTTTTTCAAGCATTTTTATGAGCATGCATGAAAAAAACGCAGCGTTTTTAAGCGTTTGTACGCGTTTTTAGTGCGTTTTTACCGCGTTTGCGTTTTTTTCCAACATTTTTAGGTGGCCCCTCACACTACCCAAACCATGACTTTACTAACCCTAACCCTGACCCTAACCCTAACCCTGACCCTAACCCTTAACCAAATCATACTTAACCCTAACCCAAACCCTAAACCCTAACTAACCCTAACCCTAACCCTAACCCTGACCCTAACCCTAACCCTAACCCTGACCCTAACCCTAACCCTAACCCTGACCCTAACCCTTAACCAAATCATACTTAACCCTAACCCAAACCCTAAACCCTAACTAACCCTAACCCTAACCCTAACCCTGACCCTAACCCTAACCCTAACCCTAACCCTGACCCTAACCCTAACCCTAACCCTGACCCTAACCCTTAACAAAACCATACTTAACCCTAATCCTGACCCTAACCCTGACCCTAATCCTTAACAAAACCATACTTAACCCTAACCCTGACCCTAACCCTAACCCTGACCCTAACCCTAACCCTAACCCTGACCCTAACCCTAACCCTAACCCTAACCCTGACCCTAACCCTTAACAAAACCATACTTAACCCTAATCCTGACCCTAACCCTGACCCTAATCCTTAACAAAACCATACTTAACCCTAACCCTGACCCTAACCCTAACCCTGACCCTAACCCTAACCCTAACCCTGACCCTAACCCTAACCCTAACCCTGACCCTAACCCTTAACAAAACCATACTTAACCCTAATCCTGACCCTAACCCTGACCCTAACCCTTAACCAAACCATACTTAACCCTAACCCTGACCCAAACCCCAACCCTAACCCTGACCCTGACCCTAACCCTAACCCTAAACCCCCTTAACTAACCCTAACTCTAACCCAAACCCCTAAATTCCATGGTTAAAAAAAAAAAACGCATATGCAAAAAAACGCATACATGAGCATGCCAGTGCGCACATATGCGCATCCATAGGCTATAATGGCCATTTTTAGCGCAAAACGTGCGCATATGTGCGCATGCGCTTTTTTGCAGGGCCAAAAAATGCAACATGCTGCGTCTGGAAAATACCAACGCACACCCCAAAAAAACGCAGCGCATGAAAATCGCATACATGCGCTTACCAGCGCGCAGGTATGCGCACCCATGTTAAATATAGGGGAAAAAACGCATGCGCAGGTATGCGTTTTTTTCCAGCGCTAAAAAACGCAAATGTGAAACCAGCCTAAGTCCACAGAAAAACCGCAGGTATTAAAAATGTTTACAGATTTGCTGCAGATTTGCCAAATTTTTAGCAAATTCCTATGGTGTTTCACACGCTGTCATCTGTGTGACAGAGCGAGAAACACCAGCTCGGTGATTCTGATCGGCAGTAACATTAACCCCAGTAAGATCGATACCTTCGGTCAGAGCACTGCGGGGTCATGCTGTAGGATGTCAGTATGACCCCCAACTGTGCTGTGGTAAAAGCTTACAGCAAGTCTTGAGGCATTGGCTGATGAGAGAATACTACTCCCAATAGGTTATACCTGCTGTCACTAACAACAGTGATAGCAGGCACCGCTGATGGAAGAAGTAGTCTCTCGTCAGCTGGCGCCTGTGCTCAAACTTAAAAAAAATAAAATATGTAAGATAATGAAATACATATTAAAATAAAAATAAAAAAAACATTATATTCACCTAACACCAAATCCTTGATGCCCTTGTCCCCTGTAAGCAATCAAAATAATAAACAACCATATACTCTCCTGTCCGCCGTAGTCCACATGATCCAGAATGTCCCAAGGCAATCTCACTTGCAGAACAGTCATAGAATCATAGAATCGTAGAGTTGGAAGGGACCTCCTGGGCCATCTGGTCCAACCCCCTGCTCAAAGCAGGATTTGCTAAATCATCCCAGTCAGATGTCTGTCCAGCCTCTGTTTGAAGACTTCCATTGAAGGAGAACCCACCACTTCTCGTGGCAGCCTGTTCCACTCATTGATCACTCTAACTGTCAAAAAGTTTTTTCTAATATCTAATCTGTGTCTCCTCCCATTCAGTTTCATCCCATTGCTTCTAGTCTTTCCTTGTGCAAATGAGAATAAAGTTGATCCTTCTACAATGTGACAGCCCTTTAGATATTTGTAGACAGCTATTAAGTCTCCTCTCAGTCTTCTCTTTTGCAAACTAAACATTCCCAAATCCTGCAACCTTTCCTCATAAGACAGGGTTTGCAGACCGGTCACCATTCTGGTCGCTCTTTTCTGAACTTGCTCCAGTTTGTTGATGTCTTTTTTAAAATGTGGTGCCCAAAACTGGACACAATATTCCAGATGAGGTCTGACCAAAGAGGAGTAGAGGGAAATAATGACTTCACGTGATCTAGACTGTATGCTTCTGTTAATACATCCTAGAATTGCATTTGCCTTTTTTGCTGCTGCATCACACTGTTGACTCATATTCAGTCTGTGATCCATTAGTATACCCAAGTCTTTTTCACATGTGCTGTCACTTAGCCCTATTCCTCCCATTCTATATATGCTTTTTTCAATTTTATTGCCCAGATGTAGTACTTTGCATTTCTCCCTGTTAAAAACCATTCTGTTAGTTGCTGCCCACTTCTCCAGTTTATTTAAATCTTTTTGAATCCTCTCTCTCTCTTCTCTAGTATTAGCTATCCCTCCTAGCTTTGTGTCATCAGCAAATTTAATCAGTTTACCCTCAATTCCTTCATCTAAATTGTTGATAAAGATGTTGAACAATACAGGGCCCAGGACAGAGCCCTGTGGTACCCCACTTGAGACATTCTTCCAACTGGATGTGCAGCCATTTACGACCACTCTTTGGGTCCGATCACTAAGCCAGTTATGAATCCACCTAACAGTTGCCTTGTCCATTCCATACTTAGTCATTTTTTCAATAAGGATTGTATGAGAGACTTTGTCAAATGCTTTGCTGAAGTCAAGATATACTATATCTACAGCATTTCCTTGATCCACCCAATCAGTAATACCGTCATAGAAGGAAATTAAATTAGTCTGACATGACTTATTAGTTACAAACCCATGCTGACTCTGTTTAATCACTTCCTTCTTATCCAGGCATTGACATACATGTTGTTTAATAATTTGTTCAAAGATCTTTCCTGGTATAGAAGTCAGACTCACCGGCCTATAGTTGCCTGGGTCCATCTTCCCCTTTTTGAAGATAGGAACAACATTTGCTCTTCTCCAGTCTTCTGGCACTTCTCCTGTTCTCCAAGAATTTTCAAAGATTCACATCGGGACTGCTCTAACCGGCCGATGGCGATACACTGACAGCCGAGTCATCGCTCCCGCAGTGTTTAGCGTTGAACTGCCATGAGAGAGGTCACACAAGTTCATCAGCCAATGAGCTCCAGTGATCTCACTTACAGCACCACTGCTGCGTGAGAACTTTCTCATGCAGCGGTCGTGCCATGAGATCACTGAGACTCATCAGTTGATGAACTCCAGTGAACTTTCTCACAGCAGCTCATCGCTACACTCTGCTCTCAAAGTCATCAGAATCATCGTGGGACATTATATGTAGGTTCATTCTTTTAATGCTTCTACATAGGCTGGTGACAATGTGTGTGTGTGTTTATTTAACTCTTTAGTTACCAATTTAGTAATGAGTGTCTGGCTGACTCTTCATTACTAAACCTAGGGCTTGGTGTCAGCAGCAGCTGTTGACACCAAGCCCTAATCCTATTACCCCGATGCCACTGCACTGGACCAAGAATTGCAAAAACCTTGCAGAAATTTCTGCAAGCAAATACTCAACACGTGCACATACCGTTACAAGAAAAGTATAATAGAAACATGTACACCACTTCTGCATTTTTCACCCTCTCCTGATTTTGACTTACAAATACCTACAATACTTATAAATACTGATGTAAAATACTGACCAAGTACTGAACATATGAATGTGGCCTTTTGGTAAAAAAAATCCTTTCAGCTGTAATAGCTCTAGAGTGTTACTCATTAATTCATGTGTAGTGAAGGAACAATAACAGAAAAATCACTGGATTACCAGGGGCTTATAAATTGGAATCAAGATGAAACATCTAGATTTTCAATGGTTCTGGTAATGATTTTAGCATACTAATCTCAGGGATAAAAGATTTTAACTACTCACAGAAGAAAAATATGTACATTAAATGTGTTACGTTTCAAATATGTCTAGCCAAGTAACCGCAATAAATTAATTAGATTTGCGAAAACAAGTGTAGAAAGGGTTAAAAGGACCCTTAAACATTAACCCCTTTATGACCTATGACATAGCTCACATCTTTTCAGGCACATGACAGCTGATTTGATCAGCATTCATGTTCCCCTAACAGCCACGGGTGGAATCGTGATCCACCCAAGGCTGTTAACATGTTAAATTTCGCTGTCAATCTCTGGCAACGACATTTAACATGGAAGCGCCGGACGTGAGCGCGTCACTAACCCCACCCATCGGCACCCCTGTCACATGATTGCGTGGCACCAATGGTTTGGCATGACAACCAAGGGACTGCAGGAAACCCCCGTGTTTGTCATTGTTGATCTGCTATGAGCGGCGCCCTATTTACCAGCGTTCATAGCAGATGAGCAATTCTGCTGCACATAGCAAGGCTAAAGACCTACTATATGTAGCACAAGTGATAAGAAGATAGCAGCATCAGGTCTCCTAAGGAGACTGCTGAAGCAAATAAAAAGTGTAAAAAAAATTTTTTAAAATATTTACAAAATTTAAAAAATCTAAGTTCAAATCATCCCCTTTTGCCCCATTCAAAATAAATCAATAAAAAAGTAAAAATACACATATTTTGTATTGCTGAGTTTATAAACACCAGAGCTATCAACATAAAAAAATAATTAATCGGATCGGTAAACAACATAACAGGAAAAAAATCAAAACTCCAGAATTAAGTTTTTTCGTCTCTGCAACATCGCAATAAAATGTAATAACAGACAATCTAAAGACCATATCTACCCCAAAATAGCATCAATAAAATAAATCAGTTTGGCACGCAAAAAATAAGCCCTCACTCAGCCCATGATCCCAAAAAATGGAGACGCTTGAAAAATGGCGTAATTTTTTTTCTACAAACTTTGTTTTTTTTGTGTCACCACATAAATAAAAAAGAACCTATACATGTTTAGTATGTTTGAACCCGAATTGACCTGGAAAATCATAATGGCAGGTCAGTTTTTGCATTTAGTGAACATAGTAAAAAAAAAAAATTGTGAAATTGCACTGCTTTTTGCAATTTCACCGCATTTCCCGTTTTCCTGCTCACAATACTTACCGTATTGTGAGCAGGAAAACGGGAAATGCGGTGAAAATAATACCAATGGTATTATTCAAAAATACAACTCGGCCTGCAAAAAACAAGTCCTCACACAGCCATATTGATGGAAAAACAAAAAGGTATGGCTCTGGGAAGAGGAGCAATAAACAAAATAGCAAAAATGTAAAATCCCAAGGTTCTGAAGGGGTTAAAGGGGTTACCCCGCAAAAATCATTTATCACGTGACCATAGGATAGGTAAAGAATGTATGCGCACAGATGGTCAGTGTAACAAAACAGCATTTCTACTTAATTATACGAGACATAAATTCCATAGGCCTAAAATCATAGACCATTGTCTGAATTAATGACTATTGAATTTATGTGTTTATTTCTTCGGTTGGTCAAGAGTCTGAATGTTGACTCTTCTTATAAGTTGAATTGATATTTGTAAATTGATGAATGCTTGTAATTTACCTATTATATCAGCTCCTACAGTTTATTATACTGTTAGACTTGCAAGACAGGGATGCAGGGTCACTGAACAATAATGTTTACTAATATGTTGATTGCACATTATACCAGGCCATGCAATTTGTTGACTTGCAAACATTGAAGGATAAACTATAAATATTCAAACAATGTGAGTTAACCTCATCACCCCTTCCCCTTAACCTGTGAATGATGGCATGAAGGACAGTTGCGAGCTATATAAGAAGAATCTGCCTCTGTTCCAAGTGACTCTGCATCCCTGTCTTGCAAAGGCAACAGTAAAATAAACTGTAGGAGCTGATATAAGAGGTAAATAGCAACCATTCATCAATTTACAAATATCATTTCAACCTACAAGAAGAGTCAACATTCACACTCTTGACCAACCGAAGAAACACATAAATTCAATAGTCAATAATTCAGACAATAGTCTATGATTCCGGGCCGAGAGAATTTACGTCTGGAATAATTAAGAAGAAATAATGCATCATCACAGACAGTCTACTGCAACCCACTACGGAACTGGCTCTCCAGGTCAATGAGAAATTCTGTGAATGAAGAGGTAGTGCGCATTAGTGACTGACCACCACTTTATACACTTTCAAGGAACTCATGGGGAGAGCACTCGGCTAAGGTGTTTTACTTTCTGCCCCTCCATTAGTTTGCTGGTCAATTACTGGTATTAATAGAAGTCATTTCTATTAATACACAAAATCAGATTAAACTCTATGTAGTCATTCAAAACAGTAAAGAATATTGACAAACTTCAGCTCAAAATTCTGCAGAATAGTGAATTCAGCTCTTGACTATTACACAGCATAAGAAAAGATTAAGAAAAATAATATATTTACCAAACTAATTGGGACAGGATTAACAAAATACCTGAAAAATGGTAGTAATGAAAATAGCTGAAGGGTCAAGTTTTTACTAAGTCACTTTACTGTTTATAAAAAGAGCACATTAGGGGGGGAAATATAGTCTGAGGATCACCAATCTGTCTACAACTATGTCTAAACATTGTACAATAATTAAAAAAAATGTTTTTTTAATGTTAAATTGAAAAGACTTTGAATATCCCACCACCTACAGTATATAATATCATCAAAAGATTCAAAGAAATCTATCTGCACAAGGGACAAGGCTGACGGTTAATATTGGATGCTCATGATATACAGGCCCTTGGGCGGCAATGCATTAAAAACAAGCATGATTTTGTCATGCAAATCACTGCATGGTCTCAGAAATACTGCTAGAAATAATTGTCTATCAACACAATTCTCCATGAAGCCATACATAAACACTATCCCGAAATGTTGCCATTTTCTCTAGGTAAAATGGAAACTTTTATGTGGTATGATTAATTCAAATTTGAAATTCTTTATGGAAACTGCAGGCTCAAGAACAGAAGGGCCATCCAGATTTTTATCAGCAAACAATTCAAAAGCCAGCAACCCTGCCAGCAACTAGACGTCTATTTCAGCAAGACAATGCTAAGCTACATATTGCATCCTTCTCATCAGCTCATTTTTCATCGCTTTGAAATCTCTTTAACAATAACAATATGGAAGAGGCCAGGAGCCATTTGGTGAGCTGCATTTTTTGCTACATGTTCACAGACTTACCAGTGGAAAAGCTAAACTTCACATGCCAGAAATGCAAGCTTGTGTCCCTGTTGGAGGAAAAGTTGCAAAATCTCGAAGAGAGGTTAGCTACATTGAAGATCATTAAGGAAGGTGAGGAGTTCTTAGACAGAGCAGAATTATCTCTTCATGTTACAGAAAGAGAAATTCGAAGTGCACCTGAAGAAACAGAGAAATGGAAACATGTGACCCAGAGAAGCAGGAGGATCGGGAGGCAGTCAGCGCCCGTACTTCTAAGGAACCAGTACCAGGCTCTTACACAGGAGAACGATGAAGAAATACATCAGGATAAGACTTTGCCCACAAACCGCAACCTTGTACGCCTGGATGGAGAAAGAAAAATGTTGTGAAGAAGAAACGGAGAGTGGTGGTCATGGGGGATTCCCTGTTGAGAGGAACAGAGGCCGCTATCTGCAGACCGGATATAACTTCAAGAGAAATGTGCTTTCTTCCAGGTGCAAAAATTAAAGATGTGTCTGACAGGATATCAGGACTCTTCAGACCTACAGATGACTACCCATTCCTGCTACTACATGTGGGGACAAATGACACCGCAAGAAACGACCTGGAAACCATCTGCAGAGACTTTGAAGACTTAGGTAAGAAAGTGAAAGAACTGGGAGCGCAGGTGGTCTTCTCTTCCATCCTCCCAGTGGATAGCCATGGAACAAGGAGGTGGAATAAGATTCTGCAGGTGAACAACTGGCTACGTCGATGGTGCCATCAGCAAGGATTTGGATTTCTGGATCACGGAGTGAATTACCTATATGATGGACTACTTGCTAGAGATGGGGTGCACCTTACGAAGACTGGAAAACATGTATTTGGAAGTCGCCTTGCTACACTCATCTGGAGAGCTTTAAACTAGAACAATGTGGGAAGGGAAGCAAAAGGCCAGAAAAAGTTATACACCTGATAAATGCTATTGAGAACTCTGCTATTAGAAGTGGAAAGGAAGAACAAAGACAAAAAAATCTAAATAATAAAAATATTGGAGAAAGAGAAACCAATCACAAACTAAACTGTTTCTATACTAATGCACAAAGCATGGGCAACAAACAAAGAGAATTGGAACTACTAACGCAGGAAAAGAAATATGATGTCATTGGAATCACTGAAACTTGGTGGGACAATACACATGATTGGAATACAAGGCTAGAAGGATGCAACTTATTTGCAAGAAACAGACTTGGTAAACGAGGAGGAGGTGTCGCATTGTATGTTAGAAACGCGTATATCTGCACAGAGATTGGAGCTTCAGAGACTGGGAGTTCTGTGGAAACTGTTTGGGTAAGAATACAAGGACAGAACAATGGAAAGGACACCATTGTAGGCATTTACTACAGACCGCCTGTGCAAGCTGAAGATATGGATGAACTCTTTATGCATCAAATGGCCAAGTTCTCCAAAAAATATGACATAGTTGTCATGGGAGATTTCAACTATCCAAACATTTGTTGGGAATCTCAGGCAAAACTACCAGGTCAAGGATATTCTTATCCTCTCTTGCTGACAACTTTATCTTCCAAAAGGTAGGGGAGAAAACAAGGGGAACTGCTACCTTGGATCTAATCCTTATAAACAGGGAGGAAATGGTTGAGGAGGTAAAAGTGGCTGGGACCCTAGGAGGTAGCAACCATGCTATTTTAGAATTTTGGATAACTAGAGGAGGAAGACCTGTGAAGACTCAGACGTCAAGGTTAGATTTCAGAAAGGCAGATTTTAAGGGACTCAGAAAGAGAATTGGAGTGATCCAATGGCTGGATATCCTTAAGGACAAAAAAGTCCAGGAAGGATGGGAAATCTTGAAAAATAAGATTTTCAAAGCACAATCGTTAACAATTCCAAAAAGAGAGGAGAATAGGAAGCATTTAAGCAAACCAGGATGGATGAATACAGAACTTAAACACATGCTAAAAAGGAAGAAAGAAATGTTTATAAAATGGAAAGAGGGAGGCATATCTAAAGAAGAATATAATGCTGTCTGCAGAACCTGCAGGGCACAAATCAGATTACTAAAGCTGACAATGAATTGAGGCTTGCAAGAGACATCAAAAGCAATAATAAAAAGATTTTGGGGATATGTCAAAAGTAAAAGAAAAGTCAAAGATGCTATAGGATTTTTACAGGATGAAAATTATGAAGTGGTAAGACAGGATGTTGAGAAGGACGATCTTTTAAATTCCTATTTGGCATCTGTTTTCTCTCAGAAAGGAAATGTAACATCAACTATTCTTCACTGTCTGATTAAGGGAATAGGAGAATCCAGGATATCTATAAACAGAAAGCTAGTGAGGAAACACTTAGCTAACCAAAATGAATTCAAGTCTCTAGATCCAGATGAATTACACCCCAGAGTACTGCAGGAGATAGCAGAAGACATTTTTGAACCCCTCTCCATAATCTTTGAAAATTTGTGGTAAACAGGATAAGTCCCAGAAGACTGGAGTAGAGCAAATGTTGTTCCTATCTTCAAAAAGGGGAAGAAGGTGGACCCAGGCAACTATAGGCTGGTGAGTCTGACTTCTATACCAGGAAAGATATTTGAACAAATTATTAAACAACATGTATGTCATTACCTGGATAAGAATGAAGTGATTAAACAGAGTCAGCATGGGTTTGTAACTAATAAGTCATGTCAGACTAACTTAATTTCCTTCTATGACAGAATCACTGATTGGGTGGATCAGGGAAATGCTGTTGATAAAGTATATCTTGACTTCAGCAAAGCATTTGACAAAGCATCTCACACAATCCTTATTGAAAAAATGACTAAGTATGGAATGGACAAGGCAACTGTTAGGTGGATTCAAAACTGGCTTAGTGATCGGACCCAAAGAGTGGTTGTAAATGGCTGCACATCCAGTTGGAAGAATGTCTCAAGTGGGGTACCACAGGGCTCTGTCCTGGGCCCTGTATTGTTCAACATCTTTATCAACGATTTAGATGAAGGAATTGAGGGCAAACTGATTAAATTTGCTGATGACACAAAGCTAGGAGGGATAGCTAATACTAGAGAAGAGAGAGAGAGGATTCAAAAAGATATAAATAAACTGGAGCAGTGGGCAGCAACTAACAGAATGGTTTTTAACAGGGAAAAATGCAAAGAACTACATCTGGGCAATAAAAATGAAAAAAGCATACACAGAATGGGAGGAGTAGGGCTAAGCAACAGCACTTGTGAAAAAGACTTTGGTATACTAATAGATCACAGACTGAATATGAGTCAACAGTGTGATGCAGCAGCAAAAAAGGCAAATGCAATTCTAGGATGTATTAACAGAAGCATACAGTCTAGATCACGTGTAGTCACTATTGCCCTCTACTCCTCTTTGGTCAGACCTCATCTGGAATACTGTGTCCAGTTTTGGGTGCCACATTTTTAAAAAGACATCAACAAACTGGAACAAGTTCAGAAAAGTGCGACCAGAATGGTGACCAGTCTGCAATCCCTGTCTTATGAGGAAAGGTTGCAGGATTTGGGAATGTTTAGCTTACAAATGAGAATACTGAGAGGAGACTTAATAACTGTCTACAAATATCTCAAGGGCTGTCACATTGTAGAAGGATCATCTTTATTCTCATTTGCACAAGGAAAGACTAGAAGCAATGGGATGAAACTGAATGGGAGGAGACACAGATTAGAACTTAGAAAAAACTTTTTGACAGAGTGATCAATGAGTGGAACAGGCTGCCACGAGAGGTGGTGAGTTCTCCTTCAGTAGAAGTCTTCAAACAGAGGCTGGACAGACATCTGTCTGGAATGATTTAGCGAATCCCGCTTTGAGCAGGGGGTTGGACCAGATGGCCCAGGAGGTCCCTTCCAACTGTACGATTCTATGATTCTATGGCTTTGCAGAAGAAGAAAACATTTGGCTTAATATAAAGTAAAAAATCCAGTAAAGAAGACCCAGGATAGTTGAGCAGCCAGAATCCTATATCAGAGAATGGAACAACATTCCTATCCCAAAACTCCAATAATTGGTTTCCCAATAGACTTTTGAAAAAAGAATAGGGGATACTATACAATCATAGACATGACTCTGTGTTGAGAAGTATTATTGCCATCAATTTGTACATCAGCTAATTTTTTTCAAATTAGATAGAAAAATGTCTATCTTTCAGGTGTGTTCTGTGTTCTGCTATGAATAAAATATAGTTATAAGAGGTTTCCAAATCATTGCATTCTTGATTTCTTGGTATTGATATGAAAATTGTCATTGTTACTCTTACAAAATCTTCAGGGTTTTTTCAAATTACTCGATAAAAAAATGAATACACCCAACATCACAAACAACTACATCTAGTATATTGTATGACCTTAATGATTTTTAAAGGACAACATCAAGTTTTCTAGACCTTTAATTAAAAATCTGGTGACATATTGCAATATATATCCTTTTCTATTCTTTCAATATAGAGCAGTATATCTGTGAATTCATGATACCACCAAGCACATGTGGCTCCCTCACACCCCCAGCACTAATGCAGCCCCACATAAGTATACTGCCATCTCCATGATTGGCTGCATTTTATTTTCTATCCCTAAACTTTGTCATCATACAGTTTTGAAGTAATCGGTGTCATGCACACAGGTGGCACACGTGGTTTGTGGACTCACTGTGCCACGGGGCTGGGCTTACCTAGGAGAGGCTTGGCTAAGCAGCTACCTAGTGTTTACTGGAATCCCTGATGGTGGAGTAAGGTTTGAGCTGCAGGTAGCCACCAGTGTTGTGAACTCTCTTAATCCAACTTTTGAGGCAAGGCTCCCTCTGGTGGATACTGCTGGTAGTGGAGCTGGTCAACATGATGTTAACCCAACAGCTGCAGAAGATAATTGTAGGAGTGGGGGTAGTGATTGGGACTACATAAGCGAGCAGACTTCTCTCAGTGGCTGCCGGTGATACTCCTTTGCTTATTGAGGATTTCTGTCTCCTGCCTGATCCTGTATTTTTCAGCTAAGTGTCATTTGCTAAACCCTTTGCATCTGATTTTGCCTTGCTGTCAGGGGTCAACTTGCTCCCCCGGGGCTGCTGGCTCCTGTCCTGTATTTTTGTATCTTGTGTTTGTTTGCTCAGTCCCCTGCTGTATTAGCCTGTTGCTAGCTGCCAGTTCACACCTGAGTGCTGAAATCGTGGGGGCGAGGTTTGTGCAAACCTCAGTATTTTTGTACATCAGTCGTGTTGGAATTGTTAGGGTTTTTGCGTGATTGCAGACAGTGCCTTTTCTGTCCTGTCCTATCTAGTCAGTGTGGGCCCCATCACTTGCTCAGTCTATTTTCTGTCTGTATTTGTGCTTCATCTTGTCTCACCAACAATATATGTTTGGTGGCTGTCTATTCCTTTGGGGATCTGCTCCAGGGCAGTTTAGATTTCACCTTTCTGTCTTTAGGCTTAGTTAGTCCTCTGGCTGTGACGAAGTGTCTAGGGCAGCGTAGGAACACTCCACAGCTACTGCTAGTTAGGTTGTTAAGATCATGGGTCTGCAATCCGCTGAGCGACCAACCTCTCTGGTGTTCTGGTGGCATAGCCTTTTGCGCTCTCCTGCTCGGTGACCCATTCATAACACACCAGGTACCACTCCTAAGCAGTCCACAGTACTGCAGCTGCTGACCCCAAGGGGCACGCATGCAGGCACAAAATCAGATTTGTGCTCTGTTCAGACTATGCAGGTTCCAGAATCTCAGTCATAGCGATACTTACACGTAGTCACAGAAAGGACTTAATTCGGAAAGTGGTTTTAGCAGTCCGGACATACGGAGCACATGTTCAGGCACTGGCCACACATGGACCAGGGGAGTAGACTCAGGAGCTGGCCACACATGTACCAGTGGTGAGAATTCAGGCCCTCACCACACACAGACCAGGGATTTGGGTTCAGGCACTGTAATCACGGACCACGGGAGCTAGTTCAGGCACTGGCCACACACAGACCAGGTATTCGGTTCCAGATATTGGCCACACGCTGACCAGGGGAGCAGGTTCTGACACTGGCCACACATGAACCAAAGGTTAAGGTTCAGGACCTAGCCACACAGGATCCAGGAGTTCAGGTTCCGAACCTAGCCACACAAGGACCAGGTGACCTGGCTCACTAGTAGCACAACAAATCACTAATGGTGGTGAGTACATCGGTGTCCCTGAATGGATTGGGAAGAGGAACCATTGCAGGGCGTTGGCATAAGTGATGCAGTATCCCCATCTTATGCGCCCTTATCTTCAAGCCCACAAGGATTCTCTGCAGAGAAATTAGAACCTGATTCTTCGTCATGGACTCCCATTATTTCTCTTCAAGACAGTGTCTATTCCAGTCTAATGGAAACAAAGTTACATCTCTCACTTTCTTCATCACTAGGATGCTTCTCACCATCAGAACATCCTCTGAGCAGAATGAAGCAAGTGTAGAACAGGGAATCTAGCTACCACCCTAGAGGATTCAAAGACCAACTAATGTTCCTTTGGCTGGTTGGTGAACTGCAGAGTCTTTGAAGATGCCCCCGTCTTAACGCTCTCAACATCTGACCACCTAGAAACTGAAGATACCTTCTCTGGGTCAATCTTCAAACTAGCCTCTATGAAGACATATCCTCGAGGTGGGGAGGTTCCTGGGCACAAGTCATTGAAACAATCGTCGAGACTGTGTGGACTGTGTGAGGACATTGCCTCCACTTCCCTTTCTTTGGAGACACCAGAACTCAGAGAGTCAGCGACTAGCAGACCTGGCAGAAAAGAGGGCAACACTGGTGGCCGAACTGGGCATATAGGGACCAGACACCACTTATGACTCATCTGTCCCCAATGAAGCACCTCTTGGAAGGATGAAATAGCAGACAGATATTGTGGGATTTTGGTTAGTAGGGAGGTGATATCTGGTCCAGAGAGGTAGATCTGTGTGTCATCAGAATAGAGGTGACACTGAAAGCTGTGAGATTCTATGAGCTGTCCGAGGCCGAAGGTGTAAATGGAGAAGAACAAAGGCCCTAAGACTGAACCTTGTGGGACTCCGACAGATAGGGGGTGAGGTGAGGAATTGGTGTGCGAGTGAATGTTCAGTCTGCTAGGTATGACGAGATCCAAGATAGGGCCAAGTAAGTGATGCCAAGAGATGAGAGAGTCTGTTGTAATAGGGAATGTCCACTGTGTCAAAGGCAGGGGACATCTTCAGCAGTAGGAGGACATAGTAGTGTTGCTTGGTTTTGGTGGTTAATAGGTCATTGGTGACTTTAGTTAGAGCAGTTTCAGTGGACTGATGCAGCCAGAAGCCAGATTGTAAGCGGTCGAAGAGGGAGCAAGATGAGAGGTGGGAGGACAGTTCAAGATGGACGTGTTGTTCCACTAGTTTTGAGGCTTTTTTGATGTGATCTTGAGAGTAGAGTGGAGAGTCGATCTTCTGTAATGGTGGAGAAGTTGGTTTTGGAGGAGGAGGGCTAAGCAGTTAGGAGGAAGGGCTCTGGGGGTTGTCGAACAAAACTGTCTCTGATGTTATCAATCTTCTGCTTGAAAAATGAGGCAAAGTCTTCAGCCGAGGTGAGTGGAGAGGGAGGGGGTACTGGGGGAGGCAGTGGATTGATGCAGTTTGTATTGCTTTTAAATTGTAGTGGGCACACCAGCATTCAAGTGATGAAATTAGAGAACTGATAATATTGATTTGTAACAGAAATTTAGAATTATAGCAAGATTGAGAATAAAGCACATTTACTAAACCTGAGTCCAAATTCTAAAACTTAGAAGCATACCTAGTGAAAACCTGATCACAATAATTCAAAATTGAATAGATCCAAAACTAAAAAATACTTACAATTAACCCCTTCACCCCCAAGGGTGGTTTGCACGTTCATGACCGAGCCAATTTTTACAATTCTGACCACTGTCCCTTTATGAGGTTATAACTCTGGAACGCTTCAATGGATCTAGGCGATTCTGAGACTGTTTTCTCGTGACATATTGTACTTCACTTTAGTGGTAAAAAATTTTCGCTATAACTTGCGTTTATTTATGAAAAAAACAGAAATATGGCGAAAATTTTGAAAATTTTGCAATTTTCAAACTTTGAATTTGTATGCCCTTAAAACAGAGAAATATGTGACACAAAATAGTTACTAAATAACATTTCCCACATGTCTACTTTACATCAGCACAATTTGGGAAACAACTTTTTTTTGTTAGGAAGTTATAAGGGTTAAAATTTGACCAGCGATTTCTAATTTTTACAACAAAACTTACAAAACCATTTTTTTTAGGGACCACCTCACATTTGAAGTCACTTTGAGGGGTCTATATGGCAGAAAATACCCAAAAGTGACACCATTCTAAAAACTGCACCCCTGAAGCTACTCAAAACCACATTCAAGAAGATTATTAACCCTTCAGGTGCTTCACAGGAGCAGAAGCAACGTGGAAGGAAAAAATGAACATTTAACTTTTTAGTCACAAAAATAATATTTTAGCAACAATTTTTTTATTTTCCCAAGGGTAACAGGAGAAATTGGACCCCAAAAGTTGTTGTCAAATTTGTTCTGAGTACGCTGATACCCAATATGTGGGGGGAACCACTGTTTGGGCACATGGCAGGGCTCAGAAGGGAAGGAGCCCCGTTTGACTTTTTCAACCTAAAATTGGCTGGAATTGAGATCGGACGCCATGTCGCGTTTGACGAGCGTCTTATGTGCCTAAACAGTGGAAACCCCCCACAAGTGACCCCATTTTGGAAACTAGACCCCCTAAGGAACTTATCTAGATGTGTGGTGACCACTTTGAACCCCCAAGGGCTTCACAGAAGTTTATAACGCCCGGGCGTGAAAATAAAAAATCATATTTTTTCCACAAACATGATCATTTAGTCCCCAATATTTTGTTTTCCCAAGGGTAACAGGAGAAATTGGACCCCAAAGGTTGTTGTCAAATTTGTGCTGAGTATGCTGATACCCAATATGTGGGGGGGAACTACTGTTTGGGCACATGGCAGGGCTCAGAAGGGAAGGAGCCCTGTTTGACTTTTTCAACCTAAAATTGGCTGGAATTGAGATCGGACGCCATGTCGCGTTTGACGAGCGTCTGATGTGCCTAAACAGTGGAAACCCCCCACAAGTGACCCCATTTTGGAAACTAGACCCCCTAAGGAACTTATCTAGATGTGTGGTGACCACTTTGAACACCCAAGGGCTTCACAGAAGTTTATAACACCCGGGCGTGAAAATAAATAATCATATTTTTTCCACAAACATGATCATTTAGTCCCCAATATTTTGTTTTCCCAAGGGTAACAGGAGAATTTGGACCACAAAGGTTGTTGTCAAATTTGTCCTGAGTATGCTGATACCCAATATGTGGGGGGGGACCACTGTTTGGGCACATGGCAGGGCTCAGAAGGGAAGGAGCCCTGTTTGACTTTTTCAACCTAAAATTGGCTGGAATTGAGATCGGACGCCATGTCACGTTTGACGAGCGTCTGATGTGCCTAAACAGTGGAAACCCCCACAAGTGACCCCATTTTGGAAACTAGACCCCCTAAGGAACTTATCTAGATGTGTGGTGAGCACTTTGAACCCCCAAGTGTTTCACTAAAGATTATAATGCCCAGGCGTGAAAATATAAAATCCTGTTTTGTTCCCACATAAATGATCATTTAGTCCCCAATTTTTAATTTTCCCAAGAGTAACAGGAGAAATTGGACCCCAAAAGTTGTTGTCCAATTTGTCCTGAGTACCCTGATACCCCACATGTGGGAGAAAACTACTGTTTGGGCACACGTCAGGGCTCGAAAGGGAAGTAATGACGTTTTGGAAAGCAGAGTTTGATGGAATGGTCTGCGGGCGTCATGTTCCATTTGCAGAGCCCTTGATGTTCCTAAACAGTAGAAACCCCCCCATAAGTGACCCCATTTTGGAAACTAGACCCCCTAAGGAACTTATCTAGATGTGTGGTGAGCACTTTGAACCCCCAAGTGTTTCACTAAAGATTATAATGCCCAGGCGTGAAAATATAAAATCCTGTTTTGTTCCCACATAAATGATCATTTAGTCCCCAATTTTTAATTTTCCCAAGAGTAACAGGAGAAATTGGACCCCAAAAGTCGTTGTCCAATTTGTCCTGGGTACTCTGGTACCCCACATGTGGGAAAAAACTGTTTAGGCACACGTCGGGGCTCGAAAGAGAAGTAGTGTTGTTTTGGAATGCAGACTTTGATGGTCTGCTGGCGTCATGTTCCATTTGCAGAGTCCCTGATGTGCCTAAACAGGAAAAAAACCCACATATGACATCATTTTGGATACTAGACCCCCAAAGAACAAATCTAGATGTGCCCCCAACTAATCTAATGTAAATTAGTAGTGCATGGAGGTGTGGTACAATTTGAAGCAATCCTTCATGCACAGGCCAGGTTTTTCGGGGCAGGTGTCGCATTGATAAGTGGTGTCCCTGCGTATTCCTTTTTTGTAACACACTTGACACCTTTTTTGCGGCTTACCTTTTCTTGGGGTTGGCGGGACCACCCCGGAAAATGCTGACCTGGGACAATACGAGCACATTCAGTACCAGAAGTACTGGGGCCCGCTCCTTCCTGAGCGCCAAACAACAGGGCCTTAACCACTACCTCCTGGAAATGAACGTACGCCGTATCGCTGGGGCATGCACATTGTGACAGCAGGAATGCGTTGAGCATTGCCATTTGGACGATGTGCACGGCCAGCTTTTTGTACCACGCCTTGGCCTTCCTCAATGCATTGTACGGTTGGAGGAGTTGATCGGAGAGATCAACTCCCCCCATGTTTTTGTTGTACCCCACTACACATGTCGGTTTGCGGACCTGTGTAGAGGTACCCCGTACAGTGCAGAGGGTACTGCCATCACCGTGTATGGTGGTCAAGAGATGGACATCTCTCTTGTCCTTGTACTTGACCACCAGCAGGTGGTCGCTACATTGGGCTCTGCTCTCACCTTTTTGGAGCATCTGCCCAAGTAGCGTCTTCGGGAGGCCTCTCTGATTTTTGCGGACAGTACCACAGGCTGCGGTACGTCGCTCAGAGAGGGATTTGTAGAGTGGGATGCTGGTATAAAAGTTATCAGTGTAGAGGTGATAACCTTTATCCAGCAGTGGGTGCACCAAATCCCACACAATTTTCCCACTCACTCCCAGGAAAGGAGGACATTCAGGGGGTTCAATCCAGGTGTCCTTCCCTTCGTAAACTCTAAACTTGTGGATGTACCCTGAGGTACTCTCACACAACGTATAGAGTTTGATTCCGTACCTGGCCCTCTTACTGCGCAGGTATTGACGGAATCGCAGCCTTCCCTTGAAGTGAACCAAGGACTCATCCACGCAGATGTCCCTTTGGGGCGCGTACACTTCAGCAAACTTTTTGTTGAAGTGTTCGATGACCGGCCGAACTTTGAACAGACGGTCAAAGTTGGGGTCATCTTGTGCGGGACACTCTGCATTATCAGTATAATGCAGAAACTTGTGGATGGCTTCAAAGCGCGTCCGGGCCATGACCATTCGGAACACCGGAGTGTTGTATAAAATATCAACACTCCAATATTGCCGAATTTCCGGCTTCTTCAGTATCCCCATATGGAGGACCAGGCCCCAAAACTGCGTCATTTCAACTGCGTCTACAGGAGACCAGTTTGAAAATGTTGAACGCGGGTTTTGCTCCAAAAATTGACGAGCGTACAAATTAGTTTGCTCCACCATGAGGTTAACAAAATCCTCAGAGAAAAAGACTTTGAAAAAGTCAATTTCTGTGAGGCCAGTGGTGTCAAACTTGATTCCTGATTCTGCCACAAATTCAGGAATCAGTGGCTCGTAATTTTCGGGGGGCGAAGTCCATACGGGGAGCACTGGGTCAGCTGCGGGCATGGTGGGCGCTGCCTCATCTTCTGTCCTGGAGCGTCTGCGTGGCGGTTCCGCAGGACCCGAGGAGGAAGACGAGGAGGGGGAAGAGGAAGAAGAAGAGGATGAAGAATCCGAAAAATAAAGAAAAGTCGGATCGCCATCCAAATCGCTATCAGTGTCGGAGGCAAGTAAAGCATATGCCTCCTCCACTGAATAGCGCTGTTGGGATGAATTTGATGACATTTTTGTGTAAATATGGTGCTTGGGTGTACACTTTATTGAAAACTGTATGTGTACGTGAGGGGGGGAGTGATTGGTGTAAACTTTCTGTAAAGAAAAAGCTGTGGAAAAAAGTCTAAAACAGCAGGCCCTAGCTGATAAGTGTCACTTATCAAAACTAGGCTGCTGGATGTGCGCACGGGGTGGCGCAAGGGGGGGTGGAAAAAAAAAAAAAGGAAAACGGCAGGCACAAACTCTGATAAGTGAACTGTGTCACTTATCCAAGTTTCGCAGCTGCGGGATGTGTGTACGGAGGGGCTAAGGAAAAAAAAGCGAGCTCGAGTGTTGACCGGTGAACTGCATCACCAATCAACGCTCGGCGGCTGCGCACGGAGGTGGCGCAAAAGTGGGGTGGAGGGGGGTAAAAATAGGGGGAAGGGGGATGGGGGGATTGGGGTGGATGAAGAGAGATTGGGCAGGGATCAACAGTTAGGGTTGTAGTTAGGTGGCACAAAGGGGGGTGAAAAAAATGAAAAACGGCAGGCACAAGCTTGGATAAGTGACGTGTGTCACTTATCCAACTTTTGCGGCTGCGGGATGTGTGTACGGAAGTGGCGCAAAGGGGGCTAAGGAAAAAAAAGCGAGCTTGAGTGTTGATCGGTGAACTGCATCACCAATCAACGCTCGGCGGCTGCGCACGGAGGTGGCGCAAAAGTGGGGTGGAGGGGGGTAAAAATAGGGGGAAGGGGGATGGGGGGATTGGGGTGGATGAAGAGAGATTGGGCAGGGATCAACAGTTAGGGTTGTAGTTAGGTGGCACAAAGGGGGGTGAAAAAAATGAAAAACGGCAGGCACAAGCTTGGATAAGTGACGTGTGTCACTTATCCAACTTTTGCGGCTGCGGGATGTGTGTACGGAAGTGGCGCAAAGGGGGCTAAGGAAAAAAAAGCGAGCTCGAGTGTTGATCAGTGAACTGCGTCACCAATCAACGCTCGGCGGCTGCGCACGGAGGTGGCGCAAAAGTGGGGTGGAGTGGGGTAAAAATAGGGGGAAGGGGTATGGGGGGTTGGGGTGGATGAAGAGAGATTGGGCAGGGATCAACAGTTAGGGTTGTAGTTAGGTGGCACAAAGGGGGTGAAAGAAATGAAAAACGGCAGGCACAAGCTTGGATAAGTGACGTGTGTCACTTATCCAACTTTTGCTGCTGCGGGATGGGTGTACGGAAGTGGCGCAAAGGGGGCTAAGGAAAAAAAGCGAGCTTGAGTGTTGATCGGTGAACTGCGTCACCGATCAACGCTCACCGGCTGCGCACGGAGGTGGCGCAAAAGTGGGGTGGAGGGGGGTAAAAGGGGGGTGAAGGGGGGTAAGAGGGGGGGTGGAGGGGGGGGATGAAGATAGATTGGGGGTGAAGATAGATTGGGGGGTGAAGATAGATTGGGGGGGTGAAGATAGATTGGGCAGGGGATCAGGGATCAATTAGCACTTACAGTTGTAGTTTTCTTTCTTCTTTCTTCTGCAGGGATTGTGATGCTACAAGCTGTGGCACCACAATACCCAGCACAGGAGCTCTTGCTGTGTCCGACCTCTCTGCAGGAATCCTCAGCTAGAGTGAGGACCCATGCAGACAGGTCAGAGGCAGGTCAGGGGGCAGGTCACAGAGCGGTCACATCGCTGCTGTGACCTGTCATTGGTGGGATCGAATGATTACATCGATCCCACCAATCCCTGATCTGCCTGGTGACCATGGCAACTGCCTAGAATCGGAGCTCACAGCTCCGATTACTAGACAGGTCATGCCCAGGTCACCAGCAGGGCACAGAGCGGTCACATGGTGACCGCAGCTGTGCCCTGTGGTTGGCGCGATCGCCGATCTAATCGATCGTGCCAGCCAACTCCTGCAGGCCCTGCTGGGCCTGCATCAGGCTCCAGCCTAGGATCGGTGCTAATATAGCACCGATCCTGGCCGGTACTGGCAGGGCACAGCGGCGATATAGCGCCGCTGTGCACTGCGATTGGCGCGATCGATCAGATCGGCGATCGCGCCAATCCAGGTGCTTTTTGCCAGTGCCTGGCGTTGCCAGGCATCGGCTCTAGGATCGAGTACATCAGTACTCGATCCCAGCCTAGGACATCATTGATTCAGCCAAGCTGATTGGCTGAAACAATGAGAAACGCTGCGATTGGCTGTTCAGAATTGAACAGCCAATCACAGCGCTCTGGATGCCGGGGGGGCGGGATCGCAGCCCGGGATGCCGATGCCATCTTTTGTAAGGTGAGATGGCGTCGGAATTTTAATGTGATCACCGCGACTTTAGTCGCGGTATCGCATTAAAGGGCCCGACGTACTATCCCGTCCACGGTCATACGGGCCCGGGTACCGTGGACGGGATAGTACGTCGGATGTCAGGAAGGGGTTAAACTCGAGAAACTTTTAAGTTTGACAATTATTATGAACTAAAACCATTTACTAAGAAAAAACCTTGACAATCAATTACATAATTTAGCTCACCTTCAAACAACCAAAACAGTAGCAATAGTACTAAAAGTTCACTAACTTGTGAGTAAATAGTCTCTTCTTCGTATATTGGTCTTGGCCAGTTTTACAACTGGTAAAAGTTATTAAATCTGAATTTTCAATTATTTAGTATTTGTTGTAGCCATTCAGCACGTTCGCTCCTATAATTACAATTTCCCTTCACTTCATCCTTTGAATGGGTTAGAAAATGTGTTGCCACTTTCCATTCATAAATCATTTCTTAAAAACATTGCTTTGGTAAGCCATAATATAGAAAATTACGAAAATACTTATTTTTCTGAATAACAGAAGCACTAGTGGTGTAACTCCAACACACCTCACCCCTTCCTCCCAAGCAAATAAAAAAAGATCCTATAAAATTACATGACAGACATCAGTATCTATACTCTTTGAGCTACACAATGACTAATGACAGATCCTTTAGGAGAGGAATTAAAACACGTGAAAACATATTATTTTTTATCTCCTGCCAAAGATATTGCTGACTTTTCAAGCTGCTTCAATGCAAAGTGCAGATCAATGAGCAGCATTGACCAATGGTAAATGAAGTGTGGAAACGTTCACTTTCTGAGCTGAGCTTCTCTTTTAACGCCTACTAATGTAGTCCATTTTCACACTGCGGTCATAATCATCAAAATACCACTTGGAAGGAAACATGATATGTTTAGCTCAGCAGCACCTCTTTAACAGTTCAAAATTTATAAGTTAAGCTGTGGTATAGTTAATTAAAATAAATTGGCAAACTATTCAAACTATTTACAGTGGTTTATCTTAAAAACCAACACTCAATATACACAAATAAAAATTGTGTGAATTTGGCTATGCAAATTCACAACAGGGATGGTTTTCCTTCAAACAAGGAGGAACAACGAGTATATGTAGCCAAAAATACAAAGAAAAATTGTATCTATCAAAAGTTTATGCTTTAATAAATATATATGGTACAAACATTATGTAATAACAAACATGCATGGGCATATATCAATATCATGAGACTAACTCCATGGGTCAATATAATGACCAGGAAAAGCGGGACTCAAAAATGTAATAACACATGCACCAAAAAAAGGTCCCCCTGAGGAAGCGACATCCTGTGTACGCGAAACACGCGTCGGGGTACATGACCAAGGTTCAGATGGGACGTCATACACACCATTATGGGTAACTATTTTTTACCAATCCTCTAATAAATTCCTCCTTTACCGTGCACTGGATTATATACATGTAAAGGCACTATTTAGTGTCAATGGGAGGTATTCACAGTATTGGTATGTCTATTTACCCACACTATATAATGTTCACCTAGCGGTATAGTGATTGATATGCTTTAGGGAACTTAGTACTGTTTAATTCTATTCATTTACTCTTTCCTTATCGCTGGATAACATGTGTCCTTAAATAACTTCTAACCTTCTATGTGACCTTTTTTTGGTGCATGTGTTATTACATTTTTGAGTCCCGCCTTTCCTGGTCATTATATTGACCCATGGAGTTAGTCACATGATATTGATATATGCCCATGCATGTTTGTTATTACATAATGTTTGTACCATATATATTTATTAAAGCATAAACTTTTGATAGATACAATTTTTCTTTGTATTTTTGGCTACATATACTCGTTGTTCCTCCTTGTTTGAAGTATGATATTGAGTCGCCTTATAGCATGGACATTTGAGATTTTTTGCTGGTGTTTCTATTTGCAAGGGATGGTTTTCCTGTGTTTCCCATGTTTGCGCCAGGTACTCTGATTCTGTCCCACAATTTTAAAAATATACTGATAGGCTAATTGTTTTCCTCTTATTATTATTTATTGCTATAGCATCATTTATTCCATGGTGCTTTACATGTGAAAAGGGATTTACGTGAAAACGAGTACAGTAATCTTACACAATAAAAGTCACGACTGATAGAGGAGATAGGACCCTTCCCGTGAGAGCAAGGGATGGGTGAGGATACAATAGGAGATGGTAGAGCTGGTCGTGCAGCGGTTTGGTGGATCAGTGGTTGCTGCAGGTTGTAGGCTTGTTCGAAGAGATAGGTATTCAGGTTCCTTTTGAAGGTTTCCACGGTAGGCGAGAGTCTGAAATGGTGTGATAGAGTTCGAGAGTAGGAGGGATGCGCATTATAAATCTTATATGGGAAGAGGAGAAAACAGTAAAGAACGAGATCTTGTGAGGATCAGAAGTTGCGTGCAGGTAAGTACAGTACCGGGAGACTAGGTCACAGATGTATAGAGGAGACAAGTCGTGGATGGCTTTGTATGTGTCATGTCGGACGCTATTCACACCACAGCGTCCAGCAGGCAGAGGTAGTTCCACCTCCGTCCACTATAGCCTCGATGGCGCCGGCTTGAGTTTCTCAGGCTATCGGGGGTTAATCTAGCTGGAGATCAGGTTGGATGTTTGGTCACGCCCACGGTCTTTAAATAGTCGTGCTGGCCTATGGGCGTCACCGATTATAGCTTGTGTGTCATACCAAGTGGTTCCGGTCTGGAGTGGAGGTGTTGGAGAGAGAGAGATTCATATCTGGTGTCGTATGATCCATTGTTACCTTCTCGCCTTCCCATATTTGTGTTTTGTTGTGCCCTGTTCACATTACTGTATAGTCCTGTGTGTATGCGGCGCGGTGCAGTTTAAGTTCTCCCTGTCTGTCTTTATTGTGTGGGGCTTTGGTGGTTTGTCTCCTCACTGGGTGGAGGGTGGAGGGTTAAGCTTAGGGCTGAGCAGGAGATAAGGAAAGGGTGGAGGCTCAGGCATTTGCACCATCAGCAAAAACCCTGAGTTGAGGGTCAGACAGGGTTTCCCCTAGTGAAAGGGACACCACAGGGGCCCCGGGTATTTCTGCCTTAGTTGACCTAAGCCCGCGTGACAATATAATCGGCCCACATTTTTCAGGAGTCCATGGATCCCATGGATTCCGTAACCCGCCAGCTGGCGGCGCTGTCCTTACAGGTCTCCGAGTTGAAAGGGGCAGTTCAGCAGCAGGGCCTGGTAGTAGCGAAGGTGCAAACGGCATCTGCAGGTATCGGTGCAGAGCCGAAGATCCCGCTGCCAGAACGATTCTCAGGGGAACGCAGCAAATTTGTCATATTTCGGGAGGCCTGCAAGTTATACTTCCGCATGTGCCCGGTCTCCTCAGGTAATGAGGCTCAGCGGGTGGGTCTGGTGTTATCATTACTGAGTGGGGACCCCCAAGCATGGGCATTTTCCTTACCAGCTGACTCTGCTACATTTCATTCTGTCGATAATGTTTTTTCTGCACTCGGGCTCATTTATGATGATCCTGACAGATTAGCTCTAGCGGAATCTAAAATCCACGCCCTCCGTCAGGGGGAACGTATGGCGGAAGACTATTGCTCAGAATTTCGCCGTTGGGCAGTAGACGCACAGTGGAACGACCCAGCACTGCGGAGTCAGTTTATTCATGGGGTTTCAGGAAGAGTTAAACAGGCCCTCCTGATGTATGAGACTCCGGCATTGTTGGAGTCTGCCATGAGTTTGGTTATACGTATTGATCGTCGTTTGCGTCAGGGGGCACAGGAGACGCTACCCCTGGGGGAAAGCAGAGGTGCAAGTGTGGTTGCTGCAGGTGAGCCCACTGAACCTATGCAAATTGCGGGGGTGTCACAGGTTAAGCGTCGCGTTCCTGGGTTCAGGAAGCCCGGAGCATGTTTTTACTGTGGTAAAAGGAATCATTATGTTAACGCTTGTCCTGTGCTTCCGAAGAAGGTCACACCGGCGGAAAACTGCTAAGCTCAGTGGGTATGGAGGAGACCCAACTGAGCGTATGCATATCCTCCATGACGGTATCTCAATGTGTGCTCCCTGCCAGGGTTATTATCGCGGGCAGAGAGCTACCAATATCAGTGCTTGTGGATAGCGGTTCCGCCACCAATCTCATAGATGAGTAGTTTGCACACACTGCCGGGTTTAAGATCGAAAAACTCCCTCATCCTATTCAGGTGGTTACCATTAATGCCGCTCCCCTACCACAAGGGGAGATTACGGAGTTTGTGGCTGAGGTGAAACTCCACATTGGGGTCCTACATTCTGAGTGGGTTACATGTAGGGTCCTCCGTAATCTCCCAGCACAAATGGTCCTGGGTTTTCCATGGTTGTCGAGGCACAACCCGGAGACTGATTGGAAAACTCAGGACATAGTCCAATGGAGTGGTTTTTGCCAGGACAATTGCTTGGCCACATGTGTGTCCGCCGTGACGCCCAGCCTTCCGGAGGCTTTGCAGGATTTCGCGGATGTATTCTCTGAGAGGGGTTGCTCAGAACTGCCTCCACATCGAGCCTATGACTGTGTGATTAGGTTAAAACCCGGGGCCAAATTACCTAAGGCCAGGATGTTTAATATTTCTGGTCCAGAGAGACAAGCTCTGAAAGACTACATCGCGGAGAGTCTGAGCAAAGGACACATCCGGCCTTCGTCCTCGCCTGTAGCAGCGGGGTTTTTCTTCATTAAGAAGAAAGATGGGGGGTTACGCCCGTGTCTGGATTTCCGGGAGTTAAACCAGATTACGATCCGTGATCCATACCCGATGCCTTTGATCCCTGATTTGTTCAATCAGGTGGCGGGGGCGAAGTGGTTTTCCAAGCTTGACCTCAGGGGGGCGTATAACCTCATAAGGGTCCGTCAGGGGGATGAGTGGAAGACGGCGTTTAACACTCCTGAGGGTCATTTTGAGAGCCTGGTTATGCCATTTGGGTTGACAACCACGCCTGCTGTTTTCCAACATTTTATTAATGATGTATTTGCTCATGTGCTGGGGAAATTTGTGATTGTATACCTGGATGATATCCTCATTTATTCGAGCGACCGGGACATTCATTTAGAGCATGTCAGGCAGGTGTTACAGTTGCTCCGTGAGAATAAGCTCTATGCTAAGCTGGAAAAATGATTATTTTTTGTTCAGGAGTTGCCTTTTTTGGGATATATTGTGTCCGCCGCAGGGTTTAAAATGGACACTGCGAAGGTGCAAGCGGTGCTACAATGGGAAAGGCCTGATAATCTGAAAGCGCTCCAGCGGTTCCTTGGGTTTGCTAATTATTATAGGAAATTTATAAAACACTTTTCTACTATAGCCAAACCGCTCATGGACATGACAAAAAAAGGTACCGATCTGACTAGCTGGTCTGAGGTGGCGATACGTGCATTTGAGCGTCTGAAGAACAGTTTTGCTTCAGCCCCCATTCTGGTGCAACCGGACGTGTCTAAACCTTTTGTGGTGGAGGTTGATGCATCTGAGCTGGGAGTGGGGGCAGTACTGTCACAGGGCTCATCTTTGAGCGATATGCATCCATGCGCCTACTTCTCCAAGAAGCTGTCGCCGGCCGAACGGAATTATGATATCGGCAACAGGGAGCTGTTGGCCATCAAATTGGCTTTTGAGGAATGGCGACACTTCTTGGAGGGGGCGTCTCACCAGGTCACAGTCATCACCGACCATAAGAACCTGCTCTATCTGGTGTCGGCCAAGCGTCTGTCTCCTAGGCAGGCTCGCTGGGCATTGTTTTTTACACGTTTCAATTTTCTGGTGACTTACCATCCCGGGGCTAAAAACACCAAGGCGGATGCCTTGTCCAGGTGTTTTCCGGGGGGAGAACCTCGGGAAGAGCCGGTACCCATCCTCCAGGAAGGTGTAGTGGTTTCGGCTCTCACGACTGAGGTAGATGTGGAGATTGCCGAGGCCCAAGAGGAGGTACCGCCAGGACTTCCCGCCAACAAATCATTTGTACCCCTTCATCTTCGTCTTAAGGTGTTGAGGGAACATCACGACTCAGTACTGTCTGGTCATCCAGGGCTTAAGGTCACCTTGGAGCTGGTATCGCGTTGTTTCTGGTGGCCCAAAATCCGGCAGGACGTGGTCTCGTACGTGGCAGCTTGCATCACGTGCGCTAGGGCCAAGTCGCCCCGAGCCCATCCTGCTGGCACGCTACAGCCTCTGGGGGTACCTAATAGGCCATGGACAGAAATCTCCATGGATTTTATCACTGACTTGCCAGTCTCGGCGGGGAACACGGTCATCCTGGTGGTGGTTGACCGATTTTCAAAGATGGCGCATTTTGTCTCATTGCCTTCCTTGCCCAATGCGAAGACGTTGGCTCAGGTGTTTGTGCGGGAGGTGGTCAGACTCCACAGAGTTCCGTCGGACATAGTATCTGATAGGGGAGCTCAATTTGTTGCGAGGTTTTGGAAAGCTTTTTGCTCACGTTTGGGGATCAAGTTGTCACATTCATCGGCGTTTCATCCACAGTCAAATGGTCAAACTGAGCGCATGAACCAAAATCTGGAGCAGTATTTACGATGCTTTGTGTCCGACAACCAAGAGGAGTGGTCTACTTTCCTTCCTCTGGCCGAGTTCGCGTTAAATAATCACCGCCAAGAGTCATCGGGAGAGTCTCCGTTCTTTTGTGTTTACGGTCAACATCCTCAATTTTGTACCTTACGTCAGGGTGACTCGGGGGGCATCCCGGAGGAGGACCAGCTAGGAGCTCAATTATCATCGGTCTGGAGGAGGGTGAAACAGTGATTGTTGAGCATGAGTGCGAGGTACAAACGGGTGGCTGACAGTAGACGCGTGCCAGGTCCGGACCTGTGTGTGGGTGAATGGGTGTGGTTAGCGACTAAAAACATAAAACTCAAAATTCCATCTTTAAAATTGGGTCCAAGGTTTATTGGGCCTTTTAAGATTGCTGCCATTATTAACCCAGTTGCTTATCGGTTGGAACTTCCTGCGGTATACAAGATACACAACGTGTTTCACAGGGCTTTATTGAAAAAGGTAGTAGGCCGGTCATGGTGGATGGCGATTTAGAGTTTGAGGTCTCCAAGGTAGTGGACTCTCGAGTAGTGCGCCGTACTTTTCAGTATTTGGTACACTGGCGGGGGTATGGTCCGGAGGAGAGGTCTTGGGTACCAGCCTCGGACATACATGCGGATCGGCTGGTCAGTTCTTTTCACCGTCGTCATCCGGACAAGCCGGGTCCTATGAGTCTTGAGGGCCCTGGGGTCCCTCGTAGAAGATGGGGTACTGTCATGTCGGACGCTATTCACACCACAGCGTCCGGCAGGCAGAGGTAGTTCCACCTCCGTCCACTATAGCCTCGATGGCGCCGGCTTGAGTTTCTCAGGCTATCGGGGGTTAATCTAGCTGGAGATCAGGTTGGATGTTTGGTCACGCCCACGGTCTTTAAATAGTCGTGCTGGCCTATGGGCGTCACCGATTATAGCTTGTGTGTCATACCAAGTGGTTCCGGTCTGGAGTGGAGGTGTTGGAGAGAGAGATTCATATCTGGTGTCGTATGATCCATTGTTACCTTCTCGCCTTCCCATATTTGTGTTTTGTTGTGCCCTGTTCACATTACTGTATAGTCCTGTGTGTATGCGGCGCGGTGCAGTTTAAGTTCTCCCTGTCTGTCTTTATTGTGTGGGGCTTTGGTGGTTTGTCTCCTCACTGGGTGGAGGGTGGAGGGTTAAGCTTAGGGCTGAGCAGGAGATAAGGAAAGGGTGGAGGCTCAGGCATTTGCACCATCAGCAAAAACCCTGAGTTGAGGGTCAGACAGGGTTTCCCCTAGTGAAAGGGACACCACAGGGGCCCCGGGTATTTCTGCCTTAGTTGACCTAAGCCCCGCGTGACAGTATGCCATGGTTAGGGTTTTGAACTGGAGTCTCTGTCTCTAGGTAATGGGGAGCCAGTGAAGGGATTGACAGAGGGGTGAGGCTGGGGAATAGCGGATGGATAAGTGGATTTGTCAAGCAGCAGAGTTTAGAATAGACTGGAGAGGTGCAAGTGTTAGAAGGGAGGCCACAAAACAGGAGGTTGCAGTAGTCAAGGCGATGATGATGAGGGCATAAACTAGGGTTTTTGCAGATTCTTTGTTGAGGAATGTATGGATTCGGGAAATACTTTTGAGTTGATGTCATCAGTAAGTGGAAGGGCCTCAGATATGTGGTTTGAAGGAGATATTATACTGTGGAAACACTATTTAAATGTTCACTTGATGTCTGTCCACTGCTTGAGAAAGTTATAGAAATCTTCCGAAAACGTTGCTGCTAATGGATCATTAAAGCCACGGTTTTTCACTTTAATTTTTGGGGTGTTGCCTGCTTTTTTCTGATTTTCTATTTTAGAGGTTTGAACATCACCATAACAGGGTTTATTGCACCTGGCTTCTTTTGGTAGTGCTGCCAAATTTTATTTAGATAGATAGATAGATAGATAGATAGATAGATAGATAGATAAATAGATATAAATACTAGCAGTCTGCTAGTTCAATTTTAGTGACCTAATGAAAAACTAAGATCCTGCGCAGAACCCTCAAACTCCCAGGCCTCTGGTAGAGGACCCGAGAATGAGAAATGACAAAATAATGACAACCCCCACTGGGGGGTGAGAAGGAAGATTTTTAGATATAGATACTAGCAGTCTGTTAGTTCAATTTTAGTGACCTACTAAATGGTATAAATACTGCAGATCAACCTATTGGGTCATAGAATCATAGAATGGTAGATTTGGAAGGGACCTCCTGGGCCATCTGGTCCATAAATCATCCCAGACAGATGTTTGTCCAGACTCTGTTTGAAGACTTCTATTGAAGGAGAACTCACCACCTCTCATGGCAGCCTGTTCCACTCATTGATCACCCTCACTGTCAAAAAGTTTTTTCTAATATCTAATCTGTGTCTCCTCTCATTCAGTTTCATCCCATTGCTTCTAGTCTTTCCTTTTGAAAATGAGAATAAAGATGATCCTTCTACAATGTAACAGCCCTTCATATATTTGTAGACAGTTATTAAGTCTCCTCTCAATCTTCTCTTTTGCAATCTAAACATTCCCAAATCCTGCAATCGTTCCTCATAGGATATGGTTTGCAGACCGGTCACCATTTTGTTCGTTCTTCTCTGAACTTGCTCCAGTTTGTTGATGTCTTTTTTAAAATGTGGTGCCCAAAACTCGACACAGTATTCCTGATGAGGTCTGACCAAAGTAGAATAGAGGGCAATAATGACTTCACGTGATCTAGACTGTATGCTTCTGTTAATACATCCTAGAATTGTATTTGCCTTTTTTGCTGCTGCTCACACTGTTGACTCATCTAATAGATGAAACCTGAACTCTTTATGCCATAAGAAGGTTCCACACAATGGTACATTTAAAAAAATCTTTATTTATAAACAATACAGTTTAACAATCATTAAAAAGAAGGTGCTAGACCAGTATGAGAGACAAAAAAATCCATAGGAGCACCACACCACAGAACATTCGTTTATAAGAAAATAGGGTCTCATATGTTAAGTATCACTAGAAGGGGTTAACATGGTTTGCTTCTTCCATGCTCATAAACTGACTATCCTCAGACATATCCAGCAACATGGGGACATATATATCCTCCAATATTCCTCCAGTTAAATCCCCATACTTAGCCCTACATAAACCTAGTGACACATAATAAACACATGTGAGAGCACTATAACATACCATGAACTGGTGGCGCTTCCTGGAAGGTCCCTCATGCCCCTACGCGCGTTTCGCTATGCTTCACCAAGGAGGCATGTTTAGGCAGGGGGCTGACACATTTAAATATAGAGTCAATTCCCATGATTGGTCAATACTAACAAATCACACCTGATTAAAAACATATGTCGCTCCTAAAGTGCATACCGCGCCTGCGCGCATAAAGATACTGTGCCAGCCTACATATATGTTGCTCCCAAAATACACACTGCACCTGCGCGCATGAAGGTCCTATGCTCAGCCTAAGAATGGCAATGTAACCCCTTTCAGCCAATAAGAGTATACTCCATGGTCACGTGATCCATACCGGATAGGTCCTATTGACACTTATACTTAAATCGGCATATTGCGCCTGCGCGCCTGAAGGTCCTACATCTACCTAAACCAGGCATAATCGGCGCATGCTCGGGATTATTTGAGACCCGTCATCCAATGGGAAAAATACCCAGCGGTCATGTGGTCCATGCAAAGCCTGGTACTTAATATACCCCAGCAGTCACGAAAACACCATTGACTCACCGCACATTTCTCAAGACAGCTCAAAATTCCAGCATGCGCACTGCCTTAAATATCTGCCTGATTTCTATAGATGAAAATACTATAAGAGTGAAAGCCTGACGCATATATTCTAATGTAAAATCATGTGATTAGACTGAAGGGTCAAAATGGACACATTATTGGGGCACTTCATAAAAATACTTCCATAAGAAATGCCCCAATATAACACAATGACAATTCCTGTGTCATAGGTGATCTACTACAACATAGTATAATCAATCACATTTAAGTTGTACCGATACAAATGAGTTTTTAACCTTGTCATAGCCACTTGCCACAGGGTTTTTCCTGATTAAATTATTTAAGATTTACAATTACAATCGAATAACCTTAATTCCTATGTCACGTTTCCCAAACTTAATCGATATGAATACCCAAAATTTCAATCGGCCCATACAACCACCAATTTCTAAATATATATAGCAAACATATTGCCACAGGGCAAAGATACAAATTTACCAACCCTAAGCCCTGGTATACATAAATACCTAAAATAGAATTCAAAACCAACCCATATGACTGCCCACTTCTAGATAGATATTACAAAAATATTGCCACTAAGCCACATAAAAACAGATATGGTGTATTAAATTCAAAAACTGGATTTTAAACAATTGATTATGTCCTTCATCGTCAGTAGAGGCAGGTTTAATGGATCCCTCATAAGACAAATCTTCATCCATGGAAGGACCAAGGTTATCCTCCTT